>NC_090198.1:5347119-5549619 GCF_033026475.1 Channa argus
TTCTTTCTCCATAGTTGGTCGACAACGTGTGTTCACATAGAATGTCAATAGTTGTTTAACTGCCATTTTCCTATTATTCATACACCCCTAAGCTTTGCAGCCGATGGTGCTGCTGAGTCGAAAAAAAAGAAACAGAACAAATGGATTGAAACAGAAAGACCTATTGGCTTGGCTTTTTGTGCTTTCTTTCTTTGTTATGAGTCTAGAGTGCTGTAGGAGCGATGTATTTGTGAAGGCTAACTAAGAAGTAGAAGCTAATAAGCTAACGTTCATGATACATGTGTTGTTTAGTAAGATAATGTTCATAAATCAGTCTCCCCAGGAATTTTCTGAACTTTCCTGAAACAAATGATGTTTTTATGATGTTTTAAATTCGTTGAATTCATTGTTTTCATAGCAACATTGTTAATTCCTTTAGAGACCAACAAATGTAACACTGTAACTTTTTGAAATTGCACTCACTTAAAGATAAAACCTATCGTTAGGCTATAAAATAGTCCCAGGACTATTGCATTACCATCACTAAGCTTCCATTTAGTGTGCTATCCATTTTTACAGATTTTTTTTTTTCTGCATTAAGAAAAACTCTAGACTTGAGGAAAAAATGTTTTACTGAAAGTGCAAAAATAAATAAATAAATAACTCCAGGGTTTGGTGTTCATTCCTACAGCACTCTGTTGTCACTTTGAGGAGGCAACCAGCATCAATAACAGTCCACCTTATTCCCACCTGTGAAGGTGTACTATGTAAATTCGGACAGCGTTTTCCCTGTGCATCACGGTTTTATGCTAACTTAACTTTTTATTGAATTTGAACAGTATTTGTTTTTTGTCTGTGTAAGCTGATATTAGCCATATGTACTTACCTAATATTCAACGGTACTATAGCCTGTGAAACTACGGCATGTATACCAAGACAGTATTTTCTGATGTCATTTAAACATTTAATAAAGTATGCATTTTATATATAACTACCTGTAACATAAAAGAAATGTACCATGTTTGCATTAACCTAGCTCACACAATAGCCTTTCTAGGTATTAAGAAACCTAAACGTAATCAAAATATATTAATGCCACTGAAACGTCAGAATATTTTCAACGATTTAACTCAATCAAATTAATGTTACAATGCTACTTTCTTACAGTGCCTTTTCCATGTGGACATGCTGTAGCTAGGGCTGTGTATTTTCTCAGTTGAGGAGGAAAGAATTGTTTAGCGTGTGTATGTCATGAGGTGGATGTGTGTGTGTGTGTGTGTGTGTGTGTTTGTGCATGCATGCCTGCATGCATTTAAGTGTGTCCTGCTTTGCCCATGTGTCTTTAGGCCTACCCCCTACCCACTTACACTCATAAAAATGGTCATATTGAAACAACTGAAGCAGAGTGGTTATTTTAGCTTGTTCAGACAATTAATAATTACACAGTTATTCCAGCATGTTAAGAACAAAACACATTATTGTTTAGTTAGATACCTTTTGTGCTGTTATTTGGGCATTTTAAAGGAAAATAACAGTTTTGTATCCTAGTCTCTTCTCGACCTCATCATCCTGTTACATGACAGGACGTTTGCAGTTTGACTGTCTCTCTTTAAGTTTCCCATCTTGTCCTGAGCTGTTATCTATAAATTTGGAGTTGTCAGCAGCATGTCAGTTCTGCATCATTATAAACCATTTATCCAAGCAATAACTAACCTGTACATAACTGGCAGTGAATTTAGTTGTATCAGTTTGCACATGACTTAATAAACATACAGAATGTTCACATTCAGACTGTTGGAACCGACTCTAGTGGTCAACTCCTCATCTTACCATCGGAGCCATGTACGGTTTGGACACAGCTTTGAGATGGGTAACACACGTGTCCTAAAGTGGACAAAACAGTGGTATTTTCCTTTAACATACCCACACTGGAGCATCATTTTGAATGTACTTACATGCACACTATCCCTGCAATGCTTTCCCACTCACAGGAACAGGAAAGAACAAAGTTCTGACATTGCAAAAGCTTAAGCAAGTCTAACACAGTACAGTACAGTATGATGTCACCCTTCACCTTGTAGCACATTCAGCATAATGTGTGTGTATTCATGTACAGCGTGACCTCGACAGGCGATTTTATACACAAACTCTTCATAGGAACATTTTCTTTTGGGGGGTTGGGGATGGAGTCCAAGCCTGCTGCTCTCCCCTTCCACCCTCTCACCCAGTCAGATTTAGCTAATGCAACACACAGCATCCGCATGTGACAACACACATACAGACCAAACACAACACACACACACACACACACACACACACACACACACACACACACACACACACACAAAAAGGATCCCCTTAGTTAAAAATTCCAACCATTCTTCCCTCCAAGACATTTAAATTAAATCATCTTATTTTTCATTTGTTTAATACTGTATTTGAGGCAAAAAAAAAAAAAAAAAAAGTCAACAAAAAGAGCATGTAAGAGTGCTGATGTCACTGGCTATGTTCAGGTCACTGCTAGAAGAGGATACATACTTAATGATGAAGAGTTCACTAGCCTACAGTTCAACAAGGACACGCTCACTCTCAGCCCACACATCCTTCTTCCATATGTTACACAGCTTAGTAGTTTGTGTTACAACTGAAGTTTTTTTTCTTCTTTTTACAATAATTAAAAGTAAGACTACATATTCAAACCGTACTGCAAAATGAAAAAAAAAAATTAATAAAACTGAATAGTCCATGTAATAATTTCTAACAAACCTTTATACCAAATCTTGTGTTCCTGGTTCTCGTTTCCAAGCACAGCACATACAGTACATATTGAATGAACGGGCAGTGAAATGCTCATTCCACACATCCTGTCTTCTCACTCTCTCCGTCAGCTGTAAAATCCTCCCGCTTCTTTTTCATCAGGAGCGCATTAAACAGGCTTCACCTTTCCACACCCCTTAATGTCCATAAATAATCCTCTCATACAGCCTGTGTCCTGAACTGAACTGTGCTATTTGCACTGAACATAGTTGAGTTGTACTGGCGTAGCCTGGTAATTCTTTTTATTATTTAATATGATTTTATTTTAGACAACCGTGTTGAATGAAAGAACCAAATCAGTGGGGGATGCATTCATTTAATGTGAATGACGGAAGTTTAAAGGTTTCTGGGGACGCCGTTCATTTGTAACCAGTGTTGGGCAAGTGACCTGTAAAATGTAATCATTTCCTCAGCAACTTGTGCACAGCTCTATTAAAGACCCATTTACACTTGGTTTTGAAATGTATCTCAGGGAATCACTATATACAAGTGTAAATGATGTGGTCTGGGATGCATTTAGCCACATAGCTTTCACAGTATAAAGCTTCATTTATGCTTTTGCATTGAACCTGTGCAGAGCCTATATTGTACAGTGCTGTTCACATGTGCACTCACATCTGCCTCACGCTAGAATTACACCAAAAAAAAAAACACTTGTTAGCGGTGGGAATTCAGTTTCTTCACCACTGCATTGCGAGGAAGACTCACCCCTGAAAGCTGAGTCAGTCTTATTGGAGTTGGAGCTAATATATGTTGAACAGCAGTTGTTTTTATGGAAACGACTGCAACACCATACGATAACAATCTGCGCTTGTCTGGCAACAGTCTACCTATAGACTGTTCACATACGTTTAACGGAAGTGATGCAGCAGTAATGCAATGGGAACACAATTAGTCTGCTGCGTTTAGATCAACGAAGCACTTTTTTAAACCAAGTATAAGCAGGGTTGAAGGTGCCCTTTAATAGCTTCAAAGCCTCCATCAAATCCTCTGTATTCAACATGTGCTCTTAGCCCAATATCTGACCTCATGCAGCACAACAGAGACACTCCAGTCTCATCTGAAGGCTTGGGCACAAGCAAGAATCCCAGTTGGTAGCCGGCAGCTAAAAAGACCCAAGATTTACTGTATCGAAAGTGTGAGAAAAGCGTTCGAGTTACCAAAAGGCACATTTATTTCTCGCTTTTTTTGGTACCTCCTGTGCCCGGCCGCAGACTGGGTTCTTATCAGTGGAGAGGACTTACATCAACCTCTCCGAAGGACACAAATCGATCAACTTCCAAATTGAATAATGGCTATAACTGAATGGCTGAATTTCACATTTTAGTGTAACACCTTAGGCACTGAGCATAAATTACTGTAACACTGTTTCTGACCAACACTTTCAACTTGTGGTTCATCTTTTTTTTTTTTTTTTCACATTATTGCAGCAATTGTTTTAAAGGAATCACAAGATGTAAAGGAGAACGGGTTCAAGTACATCTGGTGGCGAAACACTGATGTTCAAGGCTTAAATCTGCTGATATTGTATTGTACTAAATCTGAATCGACAAACATAAGGATTATTGTCATTTACAGTATATATCGGAAATAAAAAATGTGCATGTTCAAATCCATTGTTGGTGTATGTTTAAATGTGCAAAGCCCAAATTACAAACAAAAATATTTCTGCATTTCTGCAAAATTGGCTTTTTAGATTTCTGCCTCCACACCAATACAACAAAACTAAAACCAATTTCATGTGTTATGCTCACAGTAATGATGGCATGAATACTTAGTTTGAAACAGGGTCCTTGTTGCTCAGGTAGTGAATGTGTTAAAAACAGTTTTTGCTAAACTATTGAAGAAGTACAACAAAAAGCTTCAGTACTGTTCACAACAGGTAAACGCTTGTTGAACCCTGTCAGGCTCTGGTGTCGGATGCATTTTTAAATAGCTATTTTGCTCTACTTTCTTATTCCATCTCTCATTTGACCAATCTTTCAAATTCCACAAGTCATCGTCACTTCCTCTTTGTCTTTCACTGCCTTCTGCTTCTACAAATTAAATGATTTTTGTCTCATTTGCAACCACCTCTCACTTTTACTCTCCCTATCAAACCGCGTGACTACAGCAACACCTAGTGGCTATATTTGATACTCTACTACTTATCAAAGTGCTTACAGTTTTCCTTTTTTTGTTCCCACCATTTCTTGTTTGTTTTTTTCCAACAGAAAGTGACAGGGACAGAGAGAGAGCCATGCCAAAACCTGGCCAGACATGAATTCACAGTCAATGTGTAATTTAGCATTCCTGATGATTGCCTGAATGTGACAAAGGAGAACCTGCGATCCTCCATTGATCCTCTTCTTCGAAACAAGAAAATAAAACACATTTATTGCTCCATTTCTGATTTTACATTTTTCTCTCTGGTTCTAGAAAATATATATGAATATATCTATTAACGCCTGGATTACTTCTCATAACTTCCCTTACAGCTGTAACAAGGTAAATGACGTCACGATATTAACAAGAAAAAACACACACAACACACCGGAGAAAAAGCCCTGCCCTCATTGGGTACACCAGCTGTCCTGCAGCAGAGCTCTACCCACCCACCCCCCAAGTCGCACACACACACACACACACACACACACACACACACACACACACACATCCACACACACTCTTGTTTAACATTTGCCCAGATGCATACACATGAATGCACACCCACACTACACAAACAGAGAGGGGGGAAGGCGGCACTAGCACGGTTCAATGCCAACTGAATTTTTTTAAAAGAATCTTACATTAGAGACTCTTAGTCTTACATTAGAAACCAGAGGGGCCCTCTGGCTCGTTAGCTCACCGTGCTAAAACCAAAGCTTCAGTTCTATGGGCTATTAAGTACAGTGTGTTGCTGCTGAGGCAGCCTGGGTTCGAATCCATGTGGTCACATGGCACTCTGGCTCCCCCCACTCTCTCTCTTGCCTCCCCTTCAGTCATCAGTCTTTCATCTGGGATTAGATGTTCAAGTTAGTTTAAGAAGAGGATGGGGACGGGTGGAAGTTGGCAAACAGGTCAGAATCTTTCTTGCTTTCTTTTTTTTTCTTTTTATCTGATCTGTTTTTAATCCTGCAGGTCTTTCCATCCCTGGGTGATGGTGTAGAGAAGACAAACATGCATCCAACACACACTAGTTATAGTGGCCTGCTAAGAGCCTGTCGATATTCAGTATTTAACTTTTAATTGTCTGGATGGGTTAACATTATTATTGTTATTATTCTCATTATATTATATATCATTTACTCTAATGATGTTTATAAAGTTATTTTCTGTGTATGTTTCTGTTTCCATTTATCTTCTGTTATATTATAGCTTTCACTATGTAGTTAAGTGTCTGTGTATGTACTAGGCGGTTGGGTTTGCACCACACCAACACCTGACTCCCTATTGGCTGACAAGTATCATCCTCTTTCCTGCTATTCCTCCAATCACAAGATGCGCGGGGCAGAGCGGTCATTAGAGACGGTCTTACGGAGGCGGACACCTCTCCTGATCGTGGTCAACATGTCACCGGACCCCTCTGCCCCCTCTGTCCCAGTCTGAGTGTCAGTGGAGCCAGTCGGTGGTGGTGCTGGGTCATCGGGCAGGGTGGGAAAAGGAAACTGCCCTTCTCCAAGGGCGTGTGCACTGGCTACCAACTCGCCGATCTTCTCCACCAGGCTGTGCCTATTGGCTGCAATCATCTGATCCTCCTCTGATCCAGCCGCTGAACCAATTCCCATTGGAAGGCCCCCGTGCTGCTGGGCATAGACCTCTAATGCTGCCCCTGATCCCCAGGCAGTGTTAGGCAGACTAAGGCGCTTGGGTGACGCCTTCACATAATCGAGAGCTCCCTGTGTGTCTTCAACGCCAGTGAAAAACACACACTCTTCACTACCTACACGCACAGGCACACCTCCTGCATGCCCTCCCCCACCTGCATACCCACCACCGCCTGCGCCCAGTGAATGGGAGTCTCCAGGAACAGTTGGTGTCTTGACAGGCACAATGGGTGGTCGAATGGGGATAGGGCCTGCATTGGACAGTGTGCGCCTCACGCCTGGTTTGGTAGATGGGGTTCGCCGGATGGTGGCTGTCCCTGGAGTCCCTGATCCCCCTCCACCTGCTCCACCAGGTTGTCCTGGTATCCCATGAGCCCCGGGACCAAGGACCCCACTCGGTAGACCAGCTGTGCTAGCAGGTCTCTTGGTCTGGATCATTCGGCGGTAGTTCTGTGCAATATTAGAGTGGCGAGGAATGGTGGACGACTTGTCAAAGTCTGTCTGTCCATCTGGACCTTCAGCATCCCCGTTCACTGAGTAGCAGTCGTAATCTGAACCTAATGCGAGGAAAGGGTGTAGTGGGGTAAAGGAGATCACAACGACAGTTTTAAAAAGTCAGCGAGGTAAAACAACGTGGTGGGATCACACAATGGGTTCGATACACAGAATTGCCACATTATTTAGGGACAATGTTTGGACAAAACTAGGAGTTGGCAGACAGCACTTTTTGCAGGAACATATGGATTATGAATGTCTTCCTGCATCAAATGTGAGCAAACTAGAGTTTCACCTTGTGAAGGAATTGTGTCCTCAGAGCAGGATGGGGTTGTAGTCTCTGTGCTGTATCCACTAGAGTATTGCAAGGAGTCTCTGTTGCTTTTCTGCTGCTCCATACTGAGCCCTCTGGTCAGCACCATGGCCAGGTCACTGGCTGCTGGAGAAACCTCCTCCCCATGCTAAAGACACACAGAGATACTTAATCAGTCTGTTAATTAAAGGGTAAATTAAGATTTGAGAAAGTCAATTCTGCACTTTTATAAATTACACATGGAATATATGAAGTGAGGTCCAGACCAGTAACCAGTATCACACATTAATGACTATAAGTTTGCTTTAAGCTTGTTAATAATTCACTCTACTAAATAACACCAAAAATGACACTACTACTAAGGCCACAGTAATGAAAAACATGTCTAAAAACCGTGAAGCCCCTGCTGTTGTTTGCTTAGTTGTCTGTAAATTTATACCTATGTTTATCTTGAATGTGGATGCTTCAACACAATGTAGAACTATGTAGAAGTGTTTTTTTTCCGAAATATGATTTAGTAATCATATTTATTTGTACATTTTTCTTTAACTGCACCTAATTTGGGATAGTAGATACATGCTCTACATGGTAGCAGATTCACTAGGTCATTATCTTGCAGTACAATGTACCCAAGAGCCACATTGGAACATTGGCCTGCACATTGATTTTGATACATTTTCCACCAAACGTCCCCCATAATGCAGCCCTCCCGAATTTTTACCAGGGACCAGCACTCAAATATACACTGCACAGCTGGGGTTGGGCAGTTTGAGGGTTCAGTGTCCTGCCCAGGGATACTTCAACATGCGGCGAGTAGGCAGGGAGAGGTGGGGGCGCAAACTGCCAACCCAATGGCCAATAGGCGGCCACTCTGTAAGTAACAACACTAACAGTATCAAATGGAACAAAAACTTGTGTCTCACTTTTCAAACATTTGTCACCCACCGATTCACCCCAACCACCTTCCTACAAAGACAACCTCTAGATGTCATCCACTTCCCACACATCTCAATTATAATAACTGTGCCAGTAGGTAGTAGGATACCTACCACACCATATAGTAGCTTCAACTGTGAACTGATAATGACAATAGTGACTATTCTATGGCACGATAATTCTCAAATCGACTGGACGTTATTTTCTCCATATTGGTCAGCTTATAAGCTGTTACTGTCCATTGCCTCCTACTCAAATAAAAACAAAGCAGCAAAAATGTTGTCATGTACAATATGGAATAGTGGTGAGAAGCTTCCCAGGTACAAAGTCTACTACCAGATTTTAAAGTTGTGGCTGATCTGTGATGTAACCTATAGTAGCTTCACCTTCCATAGGCATGTGGAATTTGACTTGCTCTTCTTGGTCAAGACACCCGGCAGAGTATACTCCTATGTGTTGGTGTGTTTTTTATAATGTTATAATATTAAATTTATAGAGTTGTTTTTATGGGTTTATGAGATTTACTGAACTTACCTTGGAAGCAATGTTAGCTGGGATACTCCTGGGTCTCTGCCCATCATCAGGGTGTGATGGCCCGGTGTACCCCTGGGAGCCTGGTGATGCCTCATTCTCCCTCAGTCTATCGAGAGGTTCCTTTCTCCTTTGAACTGCTGCTGCAGCCACTGGCTGCTCATACTGACCTGCTTTGGACCAATCCTGAAGAGGCGAGGGAAAATAATTAAGCACAAAGTGCTAGGACATCTTACCATAAGAGACTTGTCCACTATCCAGCAGTTTGATGCCCTTCATCTGTGTGCAGAGAGAGGGGGCCGCTATGGGTGGATTGTGTCTGGGTGCTTGAAAGATTGTGTGTATGTGTGGGCGTATGGGGACACTTTTAAGCATTAGAATTTGTTTAGTTGGCCAGCTCTCCACACCCTGCTTAGTTTTTATCAGTCTCCAGCAAAACCAGTGAGTGAGACGAAACAGGCCAAAATAATGTGCATGCACACAGCAAGCAATGGATGAGTTAATAAGAGGATAAAAGAAAAGAAACGGCATTAACTGAATGTTACCAAACAAAAACCAAAGGAAAGGTGCAACTGAATTAATGGAAGCGAATGGAGAACAAACCTTCCAGATAGGAACCTTTGATGTGGGAGAGGAGGAGCTGGATCCGGGGGGGCGGATATAGGGTGGGGACGCAGGAACAGGAAGAATGACAGAAAGAGGCCTGGTGGAGCCAGAGTGAGAGAGAGCGGGGCGGAAAGTAGCAAAGGACGAGCCAAACTGCGGGACAAGAGACACAGTCATGTCATCGAGGAAGGAAGAAGACACACACAGAGAGGGGAAAGAGAGATGGCCAGCTGTGGTGGCAGGCCAGACACATGAGAATAAAGGCAACATATCCATACACACACCTGTTACATTCAGATGCAACCAAGAAAAGCAGGAACAGATCGGCAGAGGTGGTTCATGTTAAAGATGGTTCTATATGCAAACTAAGTGTAATAAGCCCAGAAAACCTAAATTGCACATCTACAGTATTTAATATGTTTACATATTAAAAGGTCATGGGATGTGTTAAAGCAGCCCCAAGCATGCATTTGAAAGACACATGGATTTGATTTGACAGTAACTACTTCAATAATTCTGCACTATTGTAGCGCACTGTGTAGCCAGTGTAACTTTTTTTTTTGATGACCTGGAGACCAGCAACCTTTTGATAAATGTAGTTCCTCTAAATGTTTTTCTCCACGAAGATTTTCCAAATGTAGTTCTGGGGCCATAGTTCTACCACCCAAAAAAGTGGGGGTTGTACCAAGTCCAAGAACTTTCAAGCACTAAATGTTGCTGGCCGTTCAAATAATGTGTAGCATTTAACACACTTTTTTAAAACCGTGCTGCACTTCTGTTGTGCATAATATTTCGCCCAAGGTGTTTTTGTCACAATTTCCTCAAAGCACTAGAGCACTTGGCAAGAGCTGCAGTCATAAATGTTTATTATCTCTTCAGCCACTAGGGGCAGAATGGAGCCGATTCAAACCAAACCAAATGGAACCAAATAAATGTGCAGGCAGCAAAATGCAGTTAAATGTACAAAAACAGTTTGAATTTAAAAAACACCCTTGTTTCACAATAAATAATTTGCTTCTTTAACTAAAATTATTATTAAAGTTATAGTTAAGGTAGAAGTTCTACTTCAACTGTTTATGTTTTTAATAGAGGAAATGAAGGAAATTAAACCATTATAGACATCAACAGTTATTGTATATTGCTCAGCAGTGGCTACCCAGTGTTGTCTGATATGTGAACACAGACAGATGACCTGTCAAAACTGATCTGATGGTTTTCAGAGAAATGAAAAAGCAGAAAATTACTAATTAGTAAATTACTAATTAATAATATTTTTTCATGAAGCTGTGTCCATTGATTTATGACAATGAATCTCATGCGTACTGCTGTCAGTCGGCTATAATGAGTTTTTAATATGCTAATTTCACCAATGTTGCTTATATTAATATTAAGGTAAAATCATACATTTTCAAAAAGAGTTTTTGTCTACTATTGTGGGGGAACATAACATTTTAAAATCCCTTTAAATGCCACTGCAATCATCACAGAATTTTCAACAATTGTTCAGCTTTACTACACATGACATTTAGTTTTTGTCTATCACTGATACCACAAAACATCATAACATCAAAACCAAATGTCTTAATTACACAAAAATTGGACTAAGTTGAATAAATGTATGTCTGCAAGTTATTTCTATTTTAATGAATTTCTGCAACCACTTACTGTAGAGATCCCTTCTGTGTGGATGAGCAAAAATGAGCAACATCATCTTATTGTGGCACAAAATAAGAGGTTTACACTTTCTCTGGATGGAGAGACAAATCATCTAAACTGGTATTGACCACAGTGAGTTTGGTATAAAAGAGCTTTTGCTTTGATTTGTGTGACACAATCTGCATAAATGAGACTACTTACAGTCGTGGGAGAACTGCATTCGCTGACTGACTGGCACGTTTCTGAGGCCTCTGATGATGCGGAGCTGGATGACTTCTACAGCAGAAACACACAGAGAGAAAAACACAGAATAGCAGACTTTGTTTCCAAGACACAAGCCAAAATACTAGTGACTTGAGATAATTACGATTGATTTCCAAAGCAATAAATAGACAAAGCAGGTCCTGAAGAAACTGCAAGAGAGCGCTGGGACATGTCACTTGTTCAAATACTATTACTTCATTTACTTCGAAATAGAACTGTGCATCCGGTCTATATATCATGATACAGAGGTAAAGTTTGATATATTGTGAGCCTGCAAGCCAGGCAATACAGTATGTTGGAATTCTTTGATTAAATCTAATTTCAGAAAAGTGTCATAATGCAAAAAACTTCCTAACAAATCTTAATAAAAGATTCTTTTTATGCCATCAGAGCAGCATAAAATCAAAACATCACACAATTATCCAAGTCTGCCACTAAATTTTGCATGTACTACATTTTGTGTAGTAAAAAAATGCACAAAACATATCATAAAACATAATAGCTGACATGTAATAATATGTTTCACACCCCTACTTTGACTATTTAAATATTGTGTATTTCAATATGCAGGTGTAAAGCATTTATACCTGGCTAGTGATGTCCGACGGCATGGGCGAGGGGGGCTTGGAGTAAATATTTGCATCCTGGGACACAAAGCCCGAATCGTGGGAGGAGACACTGCTGAGACGGTGTGCCGCAATACCACCCGGTGGTAGAGGCTGGTGCGGCAGGCTGCTGCGGTAGCGATAGGAGGAGGAGGATGAGGAGGAGGTGGGTGAGTGGGGTTGGGAGCCTCCCCCACCATCACCACCACCACCAATTCCACCACTACCACCTCCCCCTGATGAACGGGAGGCACTACTGTGGGCACTGTTGACGCTGCTGCAGGGGGGAGTGGGGGAGTAGGGATGGGGGGTGAGGAGTGTGAAGGAAGAATGAATGTTGCCGGTGTGGAGTAAGGACGGCAGTTAGGGAGACAGAGCACGATTATAGAAATGTGTCAAAACGGTGGATTGATTTAGGAAACAGGAAACAAAATATGAAGGGTTAGTTGGTGGCGTAGATGAAGAAATGGAGAATTGGAGAATGCATTGGGGCAGTGGGTTGTGATGGGTTAAAGTTCAGGAGTAGTTCACCAGAAAGTTGTTGGTTTATCAAGTTAGTGAAATCCAGCAATGCAATGAAGCATTGAAGTCACAGTTATAAAAGCAGAGATTCCCAAAAAGGAAGGAAACCAGGTAAGCACACACCCCGTAAGAGAGAAAGAGGGCAAGCGCACACAAACCAGTTAAGAAAAGAATAGAATATAGACAATCAGATGAAGAGACAGGTAAAGAAGAAGATGGTTGGGGGAAAATGGGAGTGGAAAGAAAGGGGGAGGAGGGGGCAGACAGAGAATGTGTAAGCATATGAGGAACCAGGGCACACACACACACAAACACACACTAAGGGTTTGCTTCAGCTTCTTATTGAGAGCTAATGAGACCGGTTCACAAACATACACGTTTCCATTTTGTAATTGGTATTTGTATGACACATACAATAATTTAGTGTTTTTTTAAAGAATAAAGAATCACAGGAATCCATTTTTTTTCTTATAGTATTCATTTTGTCATTTAAATTTCAAATGTGCACATTATGTGCATGTGCAGCTAAAGAAAGCAGTAACTGCATACAACATTTATCTTCTGGTTTTTGAGGACATCTGCTAAACTCAGGATGACTGGACAAACAAGTAATGATGGACTGACACAGACTGACTGACCAACAAGCACAGTGCAACAGAAAACATCAGGGAAGGCTCCTCTTTCTGACACCCCGGCAGTTAAATCAGTAGGTACAAAGCATTGTCTTTGTTCATCTGTGTGTGTGTGTGTGTTAGATTACCTGCACATGCTGCTCTTCCGTGAGCCAGAGCTGCTCGGGGATGAAGGAGGGGTCTGATAGGACCAGCTGTAATCTGACCCCTTAAGATCTTTAATGACCTGGGAGAGAAACAGAGTGAGTTCCAGAGAGTTTGTGTGTCTATTTCTATTTCTTTAAATGCGAACCCTTTAAAAGCTTCTATGCTTTTTTCATAAATGTGTCCTAAAAATGATCTTCGCAAGTTGTAAAACTAGATAAAGGGAACCCAATTAATTATTGAATTCGATAAAATGATTGAAAGAAATTGCATTTCTTCATTAATTGTGGAATAGTTATTGGTCAAATACATTTGTGTTTTGCAAAAGTATGTGAATAGGAGGATTTCTTTCCCCATTTCTTTAAGAACGGCTTTCTCTCAACGATGCTGCTTAGCTTCCTTGCTTGAGCTATTTGAGTCCCACCACAGTTCTGTCCACTAATGGGGAAAAACAGAAAAATCTCTCCACAACAGATCTTTCACTGGCTTACACATCAGTTGTCTCATCAGCTTCCACAGCCGCCAATGTTATCTGCCAGTTTTTGTCCATAAACATACTGTGTATATATATATATATATATAGTATCAAGTTGACAGTTGATATTAGCTTTACTCAACACCAAGAGCTTTATGCTATTTCCACTGTGGCTTTACTGCATTTTTTGTGTTTCCTTCTTTTGTCAGATAATTAATTATTTAATTAAAAAGTTTGAGCAAGCATGAGAAACAGAAAAGTGAATTCTTACCTACACTTGCGATTAGTCTGTTCGTTGAATACACATAACACAAAAGTAAGTATATGAAAACCTCGTTAGTGATTTTGTCATTTGTCCTTTTGTGTTATTTGAACATTACTGAACAATGTCTGCTTAGTCTCTTATTTATTTACTAGTTTTGCTTTCAAAGACATCAATGAGAATTGATGAGAAAATAAATAATCCACCTCATTTATGTTTCTAGAGCTCTTATACCATCCTTCGCCCTCCTGCTATGGGCTGAATGAATTTAGCCCAAATGATCAGTAAATCAAGGGCACATGCTAAAACACCTGTCACTCACACTGCTACAGAGACCAATGGAGGCTGACGCTGCTATGTTTGAGCTGTAAAAATGTTTTTCTTAAGACTATTTTGTGCTCTTGCTGCTTGGGGTTCCACAACAATTAAATTATTTCATCTTTAATTTGAAAGATAGGGATGTATATGTGTGTGTGTGTGTGTGTGTGTGTGTGTGTGTGTGTTTCACCTGTTCACTAGCAGGGGGCAGTTTGTGAGGATCAGTTGTTAGCACCGTGAGGTCATCAATAATGGCCTGGAGGTGAGTGATCTCTCCCAGCATGGCGATCTCTCCATTCTAAATGACACAATACAAAATGAATCCAACATGCTATCGACCGCTTCCTCTTCCTTCAATTTCTTTTTCAACCCAAAGTTCCAAACACACTTCCTTTGCAAGTCCTTTGCACTTCCTTTCTTCGTACTTAAGTCAGTGGTGAAATCAGCTTTTTATCATCTGAAAAATATTATCAGAGTCCTAATATCTTATATCTGTCTTTTATCCAATGTCTAAACACGACCTAGAAAAGCTGATTCATGCTTTTATTTTTAGCCAGTTGGACTCTTATTCAGGTCCTAAGAAGAAGACTTAAAAGCTATTACAACTTATTCAGAACGGAAGGATGCTCCCTAGAACAAGAAAAGCAGAACACATTACACCAATTCTTTAACATTTGCACTGTCTCCCAATTAGTACTAGAGTTATTTTGAAGATTATTACACTTGTATTGATTTGTATTTCAGTCTGTTTGTCTGTCTGTACACAAATCTGTAAGTGTAAATAATAATTGTGTGTCCGTAAAATATTGTGTTGATGCATTCGCTCATAACACTAAATGTAAATGTATAATTATCTGAGAAAGCACACATGGATTTTTGCTACTGTCCTGCCATCCTTGAGATTTGTCTGTGTGTACAGCGATTTGTCTGTATTGGTAGATTTACTTTGCCCTCAGCTGGGGCTCACAGGCTCAGCCTTACATGCTGCGTATGGGTCGTATCCCAGTGTGCCTTACAGTCTGTGCTCAGGCTGCAGTAATTTTTGTACGAAAACTGTCAGTGGGGTTTGTTCAAGCACAAGTGACGTTGCCACTGAACAGCACTTTTAGGTGTAAAGTTAGCTCCCACTGTTTGTTTTCTGTTAGCTACACTAGCTGTAGCTGTTTACCTGCCTCCATCGGCTAACGTCATCTGCTGTAGCTAACAGTTAGCTTTACTGAACACTACGGTCAACTCAAAGACAGGTAAAGGTGAGACTCACTTAAGATATTCCCCAAGGGTTGATACACTTAAATCTGAACTTACATTGCATCAGTTTTGCACTGGCTTTGCCTGAATATTTACACTGATTGACTTTTTAACTTATTATTTTAGTGAATGTATTTAATGCTTTTTATCTTTTTATTTGTTCCTTGATTTGTATTATTTTATTTTGAATTGATTTAGGATTTTATTTATGCAACATACATAGCACACATTAAATATGGCACAACTATACTGTACATATGTCTGGGTACCAAGTTTCACTTGTTGCATTTTGGCATCACACTACACACCACTTTGACTCCAGAGTCAAACTGAGCAAGGACCTGAAGCCACATCTTTAGCAGTGGAGATGCTCGAAAACAAAAAAAAACTCTTTCCGCTTTCTACCAACCCAGACTTGATGCTAGTGTAGGCTCAGAGATGGTTCCACTTGCTAATCGTCTAAGAATAGGTTTGTTTTTCCACTGGCTACAGAGTCACCATAAAGCCTTGTCAGTTTACTGGTTATACTGGTCGTTGGTCACAGTAATCCCATCCCCTGCCCCTGACAGAAACAGTTCTTATTTCTAGACCAGCAAAGAGTTAATGCTACCCTGGGTCTTTTCTGGTGGGAGTCTGTTCTTTGGGTTTGGAAACACAAAGAGCTGGAATGTGGCACCAGCTTTGAACAGCCATCAAACTGTCATGCTTGCTCACACTCTTCCTCACACTCTTCTCTTCCTCTTTTCCCTTCTCTATCCCATCACCCATCCTGCTTCTCTATCTCCTCACCACGACAGGCTGTAGGAAGCCAATGAAGGTACAGAAGCGCCCCCTCTCCTCCACCAGGGCGCGGCGTACTGCCTGCTTTTCTGTCTCCTCCATTAACAGGCACATGTCGGTCACATCCTGCATGGCACTGTCCAGCTGAGGCTGCAGGTCCCCTCGCCCTGAGACGGGGATGGCAGAGAGTTGATGAGAGGAAAAAATATAGACTGAATTGATTGAGACAGGCAGGTCAGACAGAAGATCAGTGAAACTGGATGAAAATGAAGGAGGAATGACAGGTGGAAGTACAGGAAGTGTAAGTAACAAGAATAAAACATGTATTTGAGGTATATTTACTACATGTAATGTCTCTCCAACAGCCTCTGTTTCCCATAATGCATTAATTAAAAACCACTTTAAGAAATGTCAACACTCTGTTGGATTTTTTTGGCTCTGAACTTTGGCTACTGTATTAGTATGTAGAAGTATTTAAATAAATAAAACAACAGTCACATTGATGTCTTATGTTCTAAACTAAGGGGCATAAAAGGCACATCTGTGTTTACCAATGCTCTGTCTATATCTATAGCAATGCTGAGTTATCGATATGCTGTAACATGTAATACTTATTTCTGTTTTTCGAAATTTAACCTTTTCTTAAATTATCCCTCAGAAAATAAAATCATACTTTCAGGAGCAGTTGACACGAGGGAGCACTAAACTGACTTGTGACAAGGCAAACAACTGCTTATTTAGCATCAGTCGCAGATCCACGTTAGCATTCATTTAGTCATCTTTGTGTCCAGTTGACAGGTAAGTTTAAAAACCACTTTTACTTTTAGCTCCATTATGGTCTCCACCCCAGTATTTGGCTCTCTGGCTGCTAGATCTTTTACTATGTTCACCAGCTAACTGCTATCTTTGTCTGCTAACTGACCTTTTCCCTCTGTGCCACTATGTCAGCCCAAACTCAATGTAATGTTTCTGTCTCAAACCTATGCAAGTTTCTTTAATTGCACAGGAATTGCATGAAGACAAAGGGTGCAACATAAGTGCCTAAATACGGTGCAGAAAATTTAAATCCTATCTACTTTTAACAGAACAGAAAAAATGAAATGCAATGAACAGAAACTAAGTCATGAAATAGTGTTAGAGCATGCAAAAAAAAAAAAAAAAAAGACTCTGCAGTAACAGAAAAAAGAAAGAAGAAGAGACCAGATGTACCATGGGAGCAGAATGAAAACCTGCATTGTGACTGCAAAGGTAGTAGCAGCAGCAGTAGTATAGTCAAGAATGAAGACGTTTAATTGCATCATGCATAGCCTCAACTTCTCAAGCTATAAATCTATAGCAGGCGATCTGTCACCAGGGGACGAAACCTTACATGAATCTTCTTTAAGGTCTTGTAGCATCACAAACAGCTTTCCAAGAAGTCATGTAGCATGTGGTTATTAGTTTGTGGTAACTCCACAATAAACAATTTAATATGACTTGTACAACAACAGTACATGTAGACCTTTGTAATCAAGTAACATAGACCTGACAGGACATGTTTACGTAAAGGTAAGGTTAGACTAAATGATTCACGGCATGTGGAATCACTTTGTGCATGTGAAAAAAGGAATATTTTGATTAAATCCATTGCACGTACAGTGAACTAACGTTATCAGATCATTATCAAAGTAATCAGCGGAGCACGGCTGTGTGCACTGAAGATAGGTGTCCACAGTATGGCAGCAAAGCTCATGCTTTCTGAGCTATTATTGTTATAATCATGTATCTGAACATCTTGGACTGTAATCTAACCGTAACTTATAAACCTTCTATAATATTAGTATTGATACAAGAGATAGGTAAAACTAATATTTTGAAGACCTGGGCCCATCTTTATAGTTGAATAAAAAGTTTAAGTTGAATAAAAAACTCCGCTTAATCCTTCTTCTAACCAAAACTTGACTTTGTCACTCTAACAATTTAGGAGTGATTTTCTGCTCCGTGGTATTGCAGGAATATGGACCCAGAAGAGAGTAATGGGCTTAACTAAACTTAAATGGCATTTAATTAGGGTATAATATGGTCCTGGATCTCTGCAGACCTGAGGTATGCGTTTCAGAGTTTAGTTAAACTAGTAGGGGACTTACCGCAGCACCTGCATTGTTGCCTGATATTGAATCCACAGATAGAAAGTAGCTTTAATGCGTTGGTTATATTGGTTTATAGGTACCACAAACTAATACTGCAGTACATGCATGGAACGTGGGGGAAATAGGGGCCCGCGGCTCAGATATGGGGACTCTTGGTGGGTTAATCCAATGCTAATTACACAGATCTTTCTGTTGCCCGAAGTCAGTTTTTATGAGTGTTCCATCCTCTAATATACACACAGAACAACGAACACTTGTATCAAAAATGGTTAGAGCCTCTACTTCATACATGCTTAGTTATTACGGCCGGTTGAGAATGTGAGAGAGAAAAGAAGTGATGTAGTGAGTGACAGGTTGATACTTACCCTGGATCTCTATTATGGAGTGTGTGTGTGTGGGGGGGGGGGGGGGCAAACACCACAGGGAAGGGAGAGACAGAAAGACAGTAGCAGTGAGAAGGGGAGACAGCAAAAAGGAAGCGAAAGAGGGGTGGGGGAGAACAGAGAGACGGGAGTGGGAGGGGCGAGAAATAGCAGAACTCATTGTTAAGGTTAGTACAAGGAAGCCATCACCAGACAGCCGCAATGCCACACGTTAGAGCAAAATAACACAGCTGCAACCAAAAACGTAACCCAGAAATAATAAAATCCACCTTAACCATCAGCGCTGACAGGGTTAACCAGACACTTGCAAACATAACAGCAAAAGACCCCTGATTGTTTTCCTGTCAGTTTGAACCAGATGTTCTCCTATTGTTGTACAGATGAATTACTTCATTGCATTCATGTGTTATATTTAAATGAAAACACTAACAAGGCTATGTACATAACATGTACTCATCTGCCTGGCAACTGAATGAGATCACTAATTACTGGTTGCTGAATCACTGAGTGAAGACTTACCGGATGGTTGAGGAAAGACCTGCAATTATGTAGATTACCACTAGATGGGAGTATCAACCTACAGTAATTTAAATCTAGGCCTAAAAAAAACGCTGTGGCTCCTGTAAAGCATGTGTGTGTTGGCACAAAGTGTCATCATTGTATTCTGAACTTGTATTATAACATAGTTACTGTGGACTCTACTCAGATATAAACCATACATCAACATTTGATCCATTTTTTGCCTGGGGACTATTGTTTTTTGGTGTTAATTTACCTTTCACTGGCAGTACTAGCAACCATGGTGACGTCATTGTGCACTGGTACATTTTGTTCAGTTTTTGTTATCGCTGTTACATCACACATGCTACATAGAAACACCACTAATACTAATAAAGTAGTTCAAGGCAAAGCATTTGACCTTTAGCGTGACCCTCTGTCTATTCTGTCTGATGTGAAAGGGGCCTGAGCTCTGATGTTCGACTGCTGATAGTTACCTTTACGAGCCTTTTTCTGTAGTTTCATGGTGTCAGATGACTTCTTCTTGATCTCATGGCGTGACCTCTTATACTCTTGAAATGGGACAAACAAAGATCCTTTAGTAACAGGAATGTAAAGCCTTCGGGGCGATCAGATTTTATCCTGCATTTCCAGTACTGACACTTCTAGAAGCTGTGCAGATTTCGATCACCATCCAACATTATCTGTGGTCTGGAGATATGAGTACAAACTAGTTGGAAAATGCATACTGGGATTTAAGACAGTTTTAAACTGAAAAGCTGGAATCAAAAGTGGTTTTGACACTAAAGACCTCACGTAAAAGCTGAGAAGGAAGTGAATGAGTGGATGAAGAAACATCTCGAAGGAATATTTTGTCATTTGTATTTTTTTCCAGTCTTTTATACACCAAATAACTGTGTGTGGGATGGAGGAGGGAGGAGGGGTGAAGTGGAGAGCACTGCATAAGCAGAAAGATCAACAGAAAGATCAAGAACGGAACTGTTGGTTGAATTAAATATTAGATTTGTGCAGCTTTTTCTAGGGTGTGTGTGTGTTTGTGTGTGCCTGCATGGAGGAGCAGTTTATATGGTGACGGTATTACATCATGGAATAGCACAGTAGGTCTTAAATGATTAAAGAGAAAGCATTGGATAGTCTATCATGATTTCTATGACTAAGCCTCGTGCTGCCATCACACCTAATTTCATTGGTGCCCAATAGCATCCAATCCATCAGCCAATCATAAACTGTCAAGGAAGTGACGTCCTAAGTTGTTGGTGTTGTTAAGCTAAAGAAGACGCCATGTTGTGGTCCATTTGTGAGTAATGCAGTCCTCTTTTGGGGGTGGAGGTGGGATGCTGAGGAGGTGGCTAAGAGGATAACTGACTCATTTCCCGTATTGGCATCACACAACCTGTTATTCGTTTTATACCTTTGGCATGATCCTTATCCAGCTGGTTGGCTGTCTTCTTCCAGTCCTCAATCTTGTCCTGGAGAGGAGCGATCAAACTCTCCATCAGAGCACTGTACAGAGACATTTAGGAGAAAGACATAGAAATCATGAGAAAACGTAGACACAACTGGGTTTATATTTGATAGAAAATGGGTCCTAAGATAAAGACTTCGATAGTGTGGTGTTTTTCACAAGAGAGACCGTCAGATTCAGACCACTAAGCCCCACTGCAAATAAGAATTTACGGTGTGTTCGTGGAATTAGATCATTATATTAATTTGCTCCATGTGCCGCTCCCTGTCCACACATACTTACATGTGTGATACAAATGATGAAACATACAGTAAATATGGGATTAGTGGAACAGACACACAATAGTTTGGCTCAGTTTTCTGTCATTGCCATAGATCATCATCATCATTATCATCATCACAATCAACCTAATAGTTTTTGCCGTGGAAAAGTCATTAGCAAGCAATGGGAATGAAGGAAAATTCAAACAATGGTTGAAGACAGAGTTCCTGTGAAGGTTTTCGAGTGTTGTGTGGTACATGCCAATGGTACAGTAATTTAAATATGTACAGACAGAAGAATTTTCCAAACGGAAACCACACAGCTGACAAAAAAAAAACCTCACCAAACATTACCCAGAAAAACAGGGTCAGTTTAGGCAGACACACACACTCGAGACTTTAGGGATTCTGAAAAAGCTAGATGGACTGCAGTGTGAGGTTAGCAAAGGAAGGAAGGAAAGAAAGGAACAAGGTCACTGAGGACAGAAACGGTGGGAAGGAAGAAAAAAAACAACAAATGGACATAACTCACTTGGTGAACTGGCGGAGTTTGGCCTCGATGCTGCGATGCCTCATGCACATCCTCGTCAAAGCTGAACCAATATCTCTGGTTGCCCCTGGACACACAAAACAACCAGGTTCAATAAAACATTTGATAAAACAGAGAGATGCTACCAAAGTGTCTCTTTGCATATTTACTAAAATCAGCCCCGTTAATGTTTCACACAAGCAATATATACAGTACATCCCAGTTATTAATGTGCTGCGTAAGGGAAGTGTTGGTGAAAGTGCAGTTTTCTCCAAACAGATGAAAAACTACCTTTTACATTCAGCCAATATTTACACAAGACACTGCTCTGCCTCTCGTAGATACTACACACACAATCCAGGCTTCGCCCAAATAAAGTAATGTCTCTTGAGTGTGTGTGTGTTTGTGGGACGGCGCTCAGGGCCCCAGTTTCGTGAGTGAGTAACCTGCAACTGTAAACACAGTCTATTTTAAGGCAGAGTTGGTCCATGTGGAAAAAAGCTGACCCCAGAGCTAAAGTCAGTTTAAGTGATGGCAGGCGGTGCTCACTTCCAAACAAGGTGCTCAGAGCTGCAGCTGCTGCTGCTGCTGCTGCTGCTGCACAGGTGGAAAGCCAATGAGGAAAAAGTATAGAATACAAAAATGCCTAAATAAAACCCTAATCATCGCTCCCTACACATCGTCGCTCCCTGGAAATTTCAGATTAAACAGCAGCCAAGTGGGATTTCCTCAAGAGACACTGGCTTACATGAGTTTACACGGTAAAACGCAGCAAGCGCAGAGAGAGAGGGAGGGCATTATTTCAAAAAGGTATGTATCAGATTAATGTTTCCATCCTAAACGGACAATACCCAGAGTTTGAATAAAAGGAATAAGCTGGGACTTTTATAGCATAGTGAATGCAGTTCATTTGGATTTGCCCCACCTCTCACCCAGTGTCAGGTAGGATTGGCTCTGCTACATGTGGCTACTGGATGGAGGAAGGGATGGATGAACTCTTTACAATTCTATATTGGTAAAGAGTAGATTTTTTTTTTTTTCTCCAGAATTTAGGTTTTGGCAACATGCTAGCAGGAGGAGTCCACCACTTTGGTCTAGAGTGGAATATCTTGACAAATACAGATGCCAATGCAATGAAAATGTTACAAAGTGGAACTTTTTTTTTGGTGATGGCCCAAGCAGCTTCACGTCGTCAACATTTTTGGTTAGGAGTAAATATTTCTCTATCTCTGATTTAGTTTTATGTCTGTTTATATCCTCTGCTGTCAAATAAAAGCTCGAAAAGGTTAAAACTTAAAAGTCATTTAGTGATTTCCTGATACTGTCCATCTAGTCCAGGGGTGCACACACTTTTTTAGCTTGTGATCTACTCACTATAAAAATACAAATATATTATACTATATATATATATATATATATATATATATATTAAATATATTGAGAATTCTTTATATGAAAAATATATGTTGGTGTAACTTATAACTACATATTGCACAATACAACTCGGTACACTTTTAGTCATTACCTTACTCTGATGACTTGCACTAAATAAAAGCCATGCATGCATAGTCCGGAGACTATCTCGCTAGCTTGCTTGGGTGTTTGCAGCACTTGGCGCCGTTGTATGCATGTGCATGCGCGGTGACCCATGTGTCAGAAGAAGTCAGATGTCAGACTGGCTGTGTGAGGAAGGATGATGGGCTGACACCTACTTTGTTAATTCCATGCGTTCTACCCACATTACCTTTGCGATCGGCCGGTAGATCGCGATCGAGAGATGGAGTACGCCCTGGACAGGTTCCAGTCTACGTAAGGGCCAACACAGAGAGACATCATACACAGACAGACAACCATTCACACTCACATTCACACCTATGGATAAATTAGAGTCACCAATTAACCTAACACGACTGTAGACCGTGTGAGGTAATTGGAGTACCTGGAGGAAACCCACATAAGGACAGGGAACTCTGCACATTAGGGCCACGGTTGGGGACACAAACTCATGACCTTCACTGTACCAAGGTCCTCAGTTTATCTAGTCCTACTAGTAAATCAAATGTACTTTTGTGTAATGCTCCTTAGCAAATGTTGGCAATCTAACCGTCCTCGGCTAAAGTGCAGATGTGTTTAGCGTTTGACTGAAAGTACAGCTTCATGCTATGCTGCAATTTGCAATCCAAACTAAGATGAGACTTGAAATGAACCACTCTGCTCCATTATCCAACTTCTCCCTGCTCTGCGACACTCTGCTATGCACACACCTGTTCCCAGCCTTTTAGGTAGGCATTGTGATGAAATACGAATTCTGCAGATATATATTAAATTTTACTGATCAGTTAAAAGGTCAAACCTCGATCAAAACTAACCTAAACGGCTTAAAGTCCTGCTGTGCATCGGAGTAAACTGCAGGACATTACTGGCCAAGAATGTCAATACTGGACAATTCTGCAAGAACATATTTCTGCTCTCTAAATTGTGGTCAAGATTAGGAAAAGGCAATAGCTATAGCAAATCCAGTTTAGGCTATGGTTAAGCTAACTTCTAACACACTTGGTTTGGGTAAGATTGGGTTACATGCCAAACCATGACCACAACCTCCACACCATTATTATCCCATACAAACAGGGCACATGACTTCCTGACCTGGCACTGAACACTGTAATTCTATAGGGACATTGGGATGAGTAAATGATATACTGTAAATACTAATTATACAACATAACTCAGAAACATTTGTGTATATAATAAATCATTTGCATGTGCTTTTTTATGATTATGTCATATGACAATAGAACTAAAACTGCTCTTTTATTTTACATGAAATTAATATGAGGAATTTAATTTACCAGGGCGTTTAGGGAAGTTTGGAGTTAATGTATAGTTGGGTAAAGACCTTAAACTCCTATGAGAGAATTAATAAAATTCATCCCCTCTTCAATAATTGGCCGAGCATTGCCCAGGTCCGATCACCAACCAGTAAGCAGATTTAAACCAGCAACCCTCTAGGTAAAATACCCATAGGCTACTACACACCCTCAACAAAATGCAAAACCATGCACACATGCATAGTGTGTGTTCACATCTAGGGAGAAGTGCTCCATTCATAATTAACAAATTCTTCCTTGACGCCTCCTGTTCTACCCAGCAACCATTCATTAAGGCAAAGCCACCCTCCCCCAAACACACACACACACACACGCACTTCAAGCAAACACCATGCATGTCGATCAGTTGTGCAATTGAACCATTTTTTTTTAAAATCTCTTTGTTGACAGTGTGATCTAATCCCAAATCAATAAGTGGATCTCAAAGCTGATGTGGGGTGAGAGTGACGTAAAGACACATAAGTGAAAAAGAGAGAGCGTGTGTGATATTTTATGTTGAAAGAGGAGGTAGATAGCAGGAGAAATGAGACAGGAAGAGATGGAGGAGAGATGAGAACGCATGAAAGACAAGAGAGGTTGCCTTGCACATTTTAATGAGCTCACTGTTGGAGAAAGAGAACCATGGGAGTGGAGTTACAGCCAAGTGTGTGTGTGTGTGTGTGTGTGTGTGTGTGTGTGTGTGTGTGTGTGTGTGTGTGTGTGTGTGTGTGTGTGTGTGTGATCTCTGCCTTTATGATGGTCCTCCCTTTTTTGGTATTACCATACCTCAGACACAACATCAGCAAGAAGATGAGGGGCAGCACAGAACACACACTATTCACATCTGGAATACATTTATTGTGTGTGTGTGTTTGTAAGTCAGAGTTAATTTAATTTCAATATAAATCAACATGTTTTAGCACTTTATGTGAACTGAAAGAGGCCTGGAAAGTCCAAACAACTGTTTCTCACAAACTCCAGAGGTACAATTACACCATTGATTTGCTAATTACTTACTGTTATGGGAATGAAATTTGATGTGCATATACTAATAGGTTAGTGACATGCAATTATTTAGTAGGAAGAATTAAAAGTCATACTAAAGCATAGCTAATAGTATAATAAATAAATAATACATTTCCATTGCTCTCCAAAGTGGAAAGTTTGATGTTCTTATTCTAAAGATTGTGTGTATTCAAAAAGCAATCTAGTACATTCACAGAGGAAACAAATAACAAATAAAATCTGCCAACTCATCAATTACTACAGTTTCTGTCATAAAGTATAAGGAGTTATAATTATAGAGCCAGATGTTTCCTCAGGAGTGGGCTGTGAACAAACGACTGAATGATTATTGGAATTAAGCTCATCAAGTGGTTACAAAGCTGTCTCCAAATGAATTATAACGCTCCATGTCTGCTGGAAAAAGGACGACTGTATGCTAACTAATACTGTAGGTTTTTATTTACTTATTGTTTTGTCCTTTCGGCTTTTTCCGTGAGTTCAGGGTCACCACAGCAGATCCTGGTCCGCATGTTGATTTGGCATAGTTTTTAAACCTGATGCCCTTCCTGACACAACCCTCCCCAATTTCTACCGGCCTTGGACCGGCACTGCACAGCATGGGAGGGGAATGGGCCGTTAAGGGTTTAGTGTCTTGCTGTAGAGTAATATGCGCATTTTGGTAACTGCGTTTTTTCACTTGTACTTGCAAACATACTTAAAAAAAAAATAATAATAATATGCAGCGTATCATTGTTATCATTATTGTTAAGAATTATCACAGTTGTATGCATAAACCAACCCATCAAAATTGGAGTCTACATGAATGTCTCATCAGTTCATCTATAAGTGCAAGCTTATGTTTGAGCCAAATGTAATGAGGTGTTCCTGTGATATCACATTTACAAGAATAAGACACATACAAGGTCACAGTGACCTTGACCTCTGACCACCAAAATCTAATCAGTTCATCCTTGAGTCCAAAATAATTTCAAATCCCATCAGAGATACTGTCCTCATGAGAAGTGGGATTCATCAGCATCCTGAAAACATAATGCCTCTAGCCATGGCAATGGACCTCACTGAGATGTTTCACTGTTAGCCATCTGGAATACATTTCAAGAAAACCGAAATGTTTATCTATATACTGAAAGTGTTTCATTTGTAATCCATAAAATGCTACTCACCAGCATGAAAAGTCTGTCCTGCAAAGAGAAGAAAGGACTCCCTCCTGGGAAACATGACATTAACCTTTTTTCTTCCTTAGCCTCTCACTAGGTCTCTCTTTTCAGCTTTGGATCTGACTTTCCTGGCTAAAAATATATGTGTGTATGGATATACGCCCATGGGGAAACCCACCCATGCAAAGTACTAAATGTCAGTCCTGCAATAAAGAAAAACGACACTACCTAATCCCAGTATTTCATTATAAATCACTGTAAATTAATTGTACTTTTTGTCACCAGAGTCAGGCCAAAAGAGGTGTCATTTAGATTAGGGTAAATAGCTGGGCACCAAACATAACACAATTGTTAGTGAATGGCAAAGTAATTCTTCTTCCTGGTCACCTAGCAACTGACTTAACTGACAGGTTTGTTACGGTTTCCATGACAGCGGAGATGTTGGCCTGTTGCTAAGGTGAGAATCAGAATGTTTGTTGCTAAGGTCATATTGTCTGCTGCTACGGAAACAAATGTCTGAAGCGCTGGAGAGAAAGAGCGAGGGACAGAGTGAAAATCCAACACAGACCCAGTGTGCAGTTTCTCACTCACACAGGCTTACTGTGGAAATGAGGAAAGAGCTTAGGGCAGACAGAGTGGGAAGTGCAAACTGGTAAACCACACACACTATGCTGGAGCTACAAAATGACCAATCTTGCTGATTTATTGCAGCACATCAGTGACACTGTTGTACAGAGAGAATGTGCATCAACAGATATTCTAATAGCTGTTTTAGACATCTTAAACAGGTTTTTGAAGGAGACCTTCAGCACAGAATCATCACAGCTCAGATGCCACCATCCATAGCTCATTTTATTCAGGTGTGTACAGGTACTTCATCGTTACACAACATGCTCATATACACTGCTGTATACTGTTTTATACTGCTTTCTGAGCAAATATCAGTGAGTATGCTCTCTAATGTTTCTATGCATCTCTCGCTCTTTCTTGCTCTTGTTGTCTATGTTTCTTTGCCTGGGGCATGTGTGGCCTTCCCACTGGTGCATCTCCATGGCAACCGTTATCTATGATCTTGCAGGGGGATTCATCAACCTCTGTTTCTCCATTTGCTGTGCAATGCAAACAAGTGCAGCAGCTATAATAAATGGCAGTGATAACCAGACTAGTTGATACTAAAGGACATCAGCATCAGCACAATCATACTTTGTGTGTATATGTGCTTCTGTTTGTGTATATTTGTTTCATTCCACAGACTGTAATTCTACCTCAAAACACGAGAGCGCAATTTGTAGCATTGTGCACAAAGACACATTTTCATGTCTTTCCACAGATGCTTCCTGGGTGGCATACAGTACCAAGGAGAAGGGGTTAATGACAGAGCAGGTGAGGCTGCGGTTGCCAAGGTTACAGACGTCTGCAGCAGCAACCGCCCATCTGTTCCCGTGACACAAGCATCTCTGTGGTGACACAGCAACAATAAGAAGACAAGAGAGAGTTAGACATTAGGAAAGACAGCCAGGGGAGAGACAAAAAGAGGTGATGACGAGACAGATTAAAGAGGGGAATTGAGGCACAGGGTCTGCAGCAGCAGCAGCGCGAGATAAACAGAATTATTCATGAGGCCTAGATTCTCCCCTTACTATGAAACCAAGACAGGGATTGTGCTTCTCAGACAACCAGGCAGCCAGTCACCCTCACCAAAATAAGCCGTCAGTCTACACTGATGCGGTGTACAACAGCATCTACACACACTGAAGTGTATTTCAGGGTCAATCCCCCAATACCGCATGCTGAAGGAATGCATTAGTGTGTGATACATTATACTTAAGCAATAAGCCACAAGAGGCTGTGGTTTGAAATTATCTGTATTGAGGAGAAAACATGAAGCAACAGTGTAAAGGCTGATTAGGTTTATCCATCAATAACGTAGCTTAACAATGTGCTGAGCATGTAATATTAGGAGAGACGATATTTGGCTGTCAGTTAAATATGTGAATAATGTGTCTCAGCCAATTACAAGTTAGAAAAGTCTTACTACATTAACTCTATGTTGGGCTTAACATATTGCAGCTTCACAGGACTACAACTGATGACTTGTGTTTGTTTAAAGCCAGTGTATACATTTTAAATGAGCTCCCAGTGAGTGTGTTTATCTTGTGCTTACACCTGAGATGTGATTGTACAGACACAACACCAAGTGTTAATACAGTAGCTGTTTTAAATAACCTCATTCAAAGGTGAAGTGAACATATTGATATCAAGGAGAAAGCTGAAATGTGTTAAATGGAATCACAGTGCAGGGTTTTGGAGAGACAGCAGTTTACACAATACAGCTAATTACATAATGCATGTTTTAAATACACGCTGTGATAGACTGGTGACCTGTCCAGCATGTAGCCTGACTGTGACCCTGAACAGGATGAGTGATGAGTAAAGACAACGGATACATACAGTCGATATGGATGTTTTATATACAGCACATACAGGTGATGTATATGGAATATACAAACACAATATGCTCAGCAAATTGTAAGACACAGTTACTTTGGAACTAAAAAAAATGTATAAAATAAAATGAAAACAGTATCATGGCATGTGCAAAGGTTTGCTACCAACCATTATGGTCTTTTTTTTTCTGTACAAAGTACTAACAGCTCTGCAATAGTTGCATGCACAGCTCTTTAAAGATCTGCCTGCAAATATATATCGTGTGCCAGGGGGCTATGAGGGCCACTCCAAAATCTTCAGCTTTTGTCTGTTGTGGGTAAATACACCATGCTGTTTGAGATACATTTCTGATTATTACCTTGTTTGAAAGGTATTCTCTTTTCAGGTTTTCACACTTAAGTGCCATTTGCGTCCAGAATTTGCTAATATTTAGTTGAATCCATTCTCCACTCCACCCTTGCAATGTTACATAGGGTACAGCTGTATATATAGTATAAGCTGCAGCTGCAACTTATAAATAAAATATATATGTATCAGGTGTTTAAGTACCAATGACTTTAACTGTTTGTGTTTGACCACTGATCACTCAGGTTATTTAAATATT
This sequence comes from Channa argus, assembly GCF_033026475.1. Classification (NCBI taxonomy): domain Eukaryota; kingdom Metazoa; phylum Chordata; class Actinopteri; order Anabantiformes; family Channidae; genus Channa; species Channa argus. Next base: position 5,376,896 of record NC_090198.1, read on the forward strand.
ACCATACACAAGTAATCGAGTATATGTAAATAAGGATGCAGGAAAAAAATAGGCATCAACATGAAGAAAGGACGGCTGTGATTGGTGAAAGAAGCATAGTCTTAATACTGAAATGTGTTAGGAGCAGCAAAATCTCCTCACTTTGCCCCAAAGTCCCAACTTGTCTAGGAATAGCCTTGTTTTGGTCCTAACTAGGTAACAAATACATATGTGCTTGTGCTGTACACACACACACACACTCACACATACACACACACACACACGCACGCACACAGCATTGACCTCTGATCCCTCACTGGACCAATGACATCAGTCATGGCCAAGTCACTTCCTGTCAAAACACATCTCTCCACACGATCTGTGGTTGCCACGGTGACAGGAGGATAAGACTGGCAATGACAGCTGAATTGAAAAATGCTGTCAACGTTAAAACGTTATAACGCATTAGTCACTACTGTCAAATAATTACATGTTTCTTTTTGTTTGACTCACAAAGCTCATTACTGTTTGCAGCCATTTTCCCTGCTCTGTGTGTGATTTGCCCCGAATGACAAAATAATATCATCTTCACGTTATCGCAGTGAAAATATGTTTTTTTTCTTTTATTTTTGGATAATCTATCCTTCACATTTTGCATGCACATTCTTGGCAGTATGCCCTGCTGCCTTTTACCGCTTCTACTTATCACAGTGTCCTCAGTGACCTAGATGAGTGTCCACTGTGATGACCCTGAACAATCAATGTTCTGGTCCAGTCTGGTTGATTTCCACGGCCAGTCAGTTCCATCCTCAGTGGCTTTACACAGTGCACAGCACTACACAGTAGTGTGGCAACAACAAGAAAAGAGCAAGAAGCTCATTATCCGTCTAAGTGTGCAGCCTACAGCGAGTCACCTGCTGTTTGCACGAAACCTTGACATCAAAAATCTGACTTGATCATCACAGAGGAAATCCACTGCCAAACAACTTTCTTAGCCGCCAAGAAGATGTGCACAGATGTACTGTACACACGCATCAGCTAAAGTCCAACTGCTTGGACCCATTAATACGCAGGATACTGTAGAATGGAGGGTGTTCACGGTGTAATGGTTTAGAGTGGAGTCAGCTGGGCCTGGGAAAGCATGCACATTCTCTGGCTTTGATTACAGAGGCTTTAAATCTCTCCTCCACACATACACACAAATATACAAACCCAAAATGCAGACACACACTCTGTCCCTAGAGACCAAAGCTGGGCTCAACTAAAGGCGTCCAGACAGAGCATATACAGTGTACTCAAAAATTGTGAGGGTTGTTGGCAAAGGACACCTTCTGCTGCTAAAAATAACCACAGCGAGTAAAAGCCAGACCAGCTTGTGCTGTGGAAAGAGAGAGAAGTTGAAAAAGGCAAACGGGGCTGAAAGGTTTTACCCAGGTCTGGCTCCATGTCTCCATTCACCAGTGTGTTTCAAAGCAAAGGCTTCTACTGTAAATAGAGTTGTACTGTATCTAAACAATTCTGACCCGATTTTACCTGTTGTTACCTTCAACTCTGAGCACAAATCACAGACCACTATACAGCCAGTAGCCAGTGTTTGTCCTTAACACGCTTGAAATCTATGGAGTCCAAAAGCTGACAAAGTGAAGTAAAAATGTATCAACCACTTCAAAAACACACAATTCTGTGAGCTGTCTGACTTTGTTAGTATTAGATAATGATGATGCCTTTTGCTAATGTGCAGTTTTAATTGTTCACGGCACAGATTAAGTGAGTTGCTGGATACCTTCATTATTGTGGTCCATATTAACATGATAGGCAGGATGGATCCATGTTTTTATGTTTTTAACACCATATTCTGACCCTACTAACCAAATGTTAAAGCAGAAATTGAGACTCATCACACCAGGAAAAGCTTTTACAGTTGTCTAATGTCCAATTTTAGTGAGGCCCCTAAGAAGTCAAGATATGCTCTTTTGCAAAAGTTGTTATTAAGGTACTGTCTTCTTTCTATAAGCTTGAACCAGTCTGTCATCGTCCTCTGACCTCTGGCATCGACAAAGCCTTTTCACACAGAGAATTATTGCTGACTGGATGTTTTTACTTTTTCACACCATGCTCTATAAAAATAGAAATACTAAGACCAGCCCATCTTGCACTAACAAGCCATGTTTAATCATTTGAATGACCTTCCTTTTCCCATACAGATGAATCATGTTTGTCATGTTTTCATGCCTAAATATACTGAACTGCTGTTATTTGAGTGGCTGATTAGGTAAAAGCAATAAAATGCTTTTATAGTGGGGTAAAGTAGGGAGGTAGGTACAGTAGGTATCTAAAACATCCAGCAAGCCATCAAGTCAAGTCCTTTGGTGAGTTCTATGGACACCAAAGGTTCCCCATTGCATGGTATAAATGCACATGTCAGTCAAACAGAAATATTTGACACCTAAAGCAATAACAACGTATATTAAGAGGATGGCTGAGAATGGTGTGAGACAAGAATGTCCCAGGTTTGACGGCAGCGTAAGATGCTGTGCATGCACCTAATGTTTTCAGAGTATGTATTTTAACTGAACCTTACTCTGGATTTTTTGTGCCTAATCCTAACACAGTTGTGTCTCTGTATAAAGTCAACCAAACCCAGATATTCCCAAAACATTAAAATGTTACTTTACCTTTTAGTTGCAACATTTTTACTACAGTACGTAGAAAGGCTCTGTTTCATAATCAGTATCTAACTACACTCTTGAGACATATTTTAAGAAGGACCACTAGGATCAGCAGGCAGCATATTTAACATGGCAAGTAAAAAAGGGAAAATCAATTGAAGCTATATTTGTGCACCTTGGCAACCTGATATTAATCTGACATTTTCCCTCTCATCAATATAAAAATGATGCTGAAGTTAGAATTTCTGTTTGAATGCAGTAGTATATACATTTCTAGATTTAATGTCAAGGCAACATTTGAAATCCTGCTTGCAGGCCTGAAAATCTTGTCCGTAGACAACCCCTCCTTCAGTGGAGGTGGTGGTGCTTGTCTCTGCACTAGCTGCTGAGTGGCTGATTTTCTGAGTTGTCTGTACTTCCTAACCCTTTGTGAATATAATTTCTCGGTACCTCTGACCTCTCTGTGATGAGATGCTTCATTCTTTGCTCTAAAAAAACATATGCCGCAAAGTGTCTAATTAGTCTCAAACTTGAAATTTATTATAATCTTTCTAAAAAATGTGCTCCCTAAAAGTAGTTTGTTAACATAAACATAACTCTATCTTCGTGGTTTCAAAACCATTTTTGGAAAAAAGCTAGCTGATGAACTTACCCATCTCTAGCAAAGGTTTTTGAGTTAAAAACCGAAACATAACTCTATCTTCGTGGTTTCAAAACCATTTTTGGAAAAAAGCTAGCTGATGAACTTACCCATCTCTAGCAAAGGTTTTTGAGTTAAAAAACGAAACATAACTCTAGATTTCATTTCCTTACTAACATTTCTTCTTCAAGTGTGTTTGTGTACATACACATCAGCAACAAGATGTCATGGATCCTTAACAACCCAAGAAGATGGCAAAATTAAGGCAAAGGAAACTTTTCATACATTCTTGGAGTAACAATGCATTAAGCAGATGATGTCCACTGTTACATGCATTCTCCTATCTGCATGAATGCATCACAAGAGCTACTTAAGGTCATGACTAAGAGACTCAGAATCACTCCTCTCTGCTCTAAAACACATCTATTTTGCTATTGACACTGCGAAATGCTCTGCAATCATAGTTAGCAAATTACAATTTTTGAAATTTTGAGAGCAAATATCTGTCTACTGCTGCCAATGTTGTTCAATAAGTCTTTGCCATAGGAGGCACCCACTACACCTATACACATTAAGGTATGTGTAAGAGCACATTTCTAATAAAAAAAAGTTTCATACTGCAACTTTAACAGCTCCTTGTTTCTAGAAGTTCCCGGTGTTCTGATGCAACATGTATGGACCAGTTTGTCTAAAAGACAAAGTGCCGCAACATAATCTGTCAGAGCTGTGCTGTCACACCACAGTTAGGCTTGGCTGTGCTGAGTCACACACTGCAGTGGTCTAAAAATAGCATTGTGGGTAATGAAGTCAGGGCATCATGTATGCTTGTCTGCGTCCCTGCACACTCCTGACCTCTGACAGATAATGTAAAACTGAAACACACATGCAGTCAGGGAAGCTCAGAAAGCCTCTCTCTCTCTTTCTCTGTTGATGTTTCTGAATCTCATCCAGCCAACCCCACACACACACACACACACACACACACACAAACATGTGCAGTCAGCAGGTGAAAGCGTGTGCAGTTCCTTAGCTTTCAGGAGGTCAGGTAGCTGTGGGAAAGACTGTTTTACTGTTCGGTCCCTCTCTCACCAAGTCACTCTCTAGCATATATTTCATCCAGCACCAAGTAAAAGAATGATGACACTAAGGAATAACTTGGAGAGAACATTGATATACACAACAGCTCCACTTAGCAGCTATAATTTGAGCTTTCAACCAAATCCCATAAGATGACTTTGAGCTGGAAGTAATAAAGTTGTCCAAAAATAACATAGCGGTTAATGAAACATACTAAAATGCGTGGACCAGTAAAAGGTTAGACAGAGAATCCACAGAACACAGCAAACTGACAAATTGTGTGTGTGTGTGTGTGTGTGCGCTCGCGCGAGTGTGTGCCACTGTTGCCATGGAAACACATCCAGGGAGAAAGTTGCACAGCAGAAAAACATGGATAAAGGGCAGACAAAAAAAAAAAAAACTGAATGGACGATGAAGCATTCACACACACAGACACTGTGTGCATCATAAAGTACCAACAGAGGCAGTGCCATTTAGCACATACATAACAAGCATGACGACAGCAGAAAGGATTATTTAATAAACATGCTAAAATATGACTAAAGATGCTGTTACCATATAGCCTTAGGCATACAGAGGCAGAACTGTGCTATCACGACAAACACAATAATGAAAATGTGAAAAAACGCAATCATGCCCAAAAAGGAAGGATAAATAATTATCTGGTAATAAAGCTGGACTTACTGAACTGAATACTATCATCCTTATACTGTGTGTATGTTTGTGTGTCTTTCTGTGTGTGTGTGTGTGTGTGTGTGAGCAAAGCTGAGCCAGCAGTAGCCAAACCAGTTATCACGCCTGGCTGATGGAAGTTAATACTGCAGATTAACACATGAACTCTTTCACACACACACACACAGACACACACGTACACACACAAACACATACACACCAGTTTTCCCAGTCCAGTTCTACTCAACACTGTTCAGTTGCATTGCTGTTAGTATTCTGAAAAATTTTGCACAAATTACTAGATGAAACTAACAAGAATTTGAGAAGTTGAGAAACACACACACACACACACACACACACACACACACACACACACACACACACACACACACACACACACACACACACACCACCCTCATTCCAGCCTCTTGTCTTATTAAACAAGACTTGGCCTTGGAGCAGTAAGACTCATTAAGCTCAGCTTCCCATGCTTATTGAATGAGTGCACGGCATGTGTTTGTGTGTGTGTGTGTGAGTGCGCAACAGAGCATGTCTTGTGTTGTTGACCTCTGGGACAATACTGCACTGTGACATCAGGAAATGTACTTAGAGAGCTGCCAAAGAAGGAGACATGGATGGAGGGAAGGAGGAGGGCAAATGAGGAATAGGACTGATGAGAGAAACGTGTTGGGAATTTAGAGAGAAAAGACGAGAGCAGCATTCGGGGTTGAACGATGAGAGTAGAGGAAGCACTGAAGAACTGGAGGAGTGACAGAAAGAGCTTCATGGAAGAGGGAGAGAGTCAGAACGAGAGAGTGAGAGAAAAGAGGGTGGGGGGGTTCAGGGAGGGAATATAGATGCACACTGTGGCTAAGGCTTAATTAAAGACAATAATGTTGTTTTTGTAGCTCTCCACAACAACAACAGGCCTATCAGCCATGGCCTACTTACACAGGAGAACGAGAGGGTGGAAAGGAAGGATGGAAGTATAGAAAGAAATAAAAATGAAAGTTGTATTTATTGGTTTAATTTTGTGTTCATTTGACCTGGAAAGGAACAAGGTCAAACAAAGAAGGGTATGACATACAACAACAAGCAGTGTGGCTTGGACCTGAATCGTGGACGCTGTGGTTTCAGTGGTATGCACCTTAACCATCTGGCAACTAAATACCCCCAAAATATGAAGAGGCAAAAAACCAGCCAGACTAAGGTTTGGAGGAATGTACTGTGACTGCACACGGCAGTCCAGAAAACAAGAAGTAACTTGTAGAATTACTCGAAGAGCTACATTGTTAAATGACTACTTTTTATTCATTTTGTTGTTGCAATTATCTAATGTAATCTAAAGAAAGTGAAGTCAAAGCCCAAGACACCAAAGTTAGCAAGTGATGCCTGAATTGTGTCTTTGGGATGGTGCCTGTGGGGTTGTGCAATGGCTCAGCCTCTGACTGATTCCAGAACTCACCAGAAATTCTGGTTCTTTCTGTTATGTTACTCTATGAAGCATATTTGTGGAGGTCAAAGTAATGCCTTACTGCCCAACAGCACTTTTTCTGCTTTTGTAAAACCCATTTCCAAAAAGTTTAAATGCAAAATGTAAAATAAGAAATAGAAGGCCATGATACAACAGTTATCTCAAACCTGTTTTTGATAGTAATTAGTACACAGACAACATATCGTAGGTTGAAACTAAGACATTTGAAATGGGACGTCAGTAACATGTCTCGAAAAAGTTGTGTACAGTGGCACAGTGCGGTTTTAGTTTGACAACACTGTGTCGGGAACTGATGAGACCAATTGTTTTAATGTAGAAAAATATTTCACTTCAAAATGTGCAAATTATTTTCAGTGATGGACCGATCTGGACTGCAGGCAGACGAGTTCAGCGTGTTTGTGGATTACATGTAGAGTGTGACCTTCCCTTAAGAAGACGTCATCTGGATGACAGCATAAGTTGCTCCAAAACCTGTATACATCATTCAGCACTAATGCTGCCATCACAAATATGGAAGGAACTCATGCTGTGTGCTTTAATCAGATAGTGTATTTCCTCATTAGCATGAAGGACATGGCAGCTAGGATTTCTAAGAAGTAGTTCATATTTTGAGATTTCTCTGGATTGGGAGAAAACTAAATTATGTACTGTATTTTATGATTATTTTATGCAATTTTTATTTTGCGAAGTGTTATTCTCAAGGAGTTAACATTTACTTTCTGATGACTCTCGCTCTTTTTATACTCAATTGTGATACTGACCTGTTGCCAATGAATCTAATTTCTTAGCTTTCCAAAGCGTTTTGTTGCCCTTGTGTTGCTGGCATCAAATTTAAAGCATCAAATGGTTAGAGGTTAACACTGCTGCCTCACAGCTAGGAGGTCCCTGGTTTGAATCCCCAGCCAGGTGCTTGTGCGGGTTTCCTCCGGCCACGCAGGTTTTCTCCCACAGTCCACGATACAGATGTCTATTTATTCGGTGACGATAAATTGCCCCCAGGTGTGAATGTGAGTGTGACTGGTTGTGTGTCTGTGTAGGTCTCTCTTAGTACAAAGCCCTAGTTAAACCAGTTTGGTTGTATTAAATCAAATGCATATACTGCAGGTGACCGTGGATGTTGTGCAGTCTGTAAAATAAAATTAAACCATCTTGCTCAGAGTTTTCCTTTCCTCTTAGCAACAACGTAGCTATTTTTTTCTCTGCTACCAGTTCCCTCTCTATTTCTCTATCTCTCTCTTCCCTTGTTGCTTGGCAACCATGCTCGTAAATGTGATCCCACTTTTCTGTGATTGGATAAAGGAACAACAGATCCATGGCAAATTCAGTGCAGGGGGGAGACGCGTGTATCACACACAGGAGCTATAAACTTATAAATGCAAATGTAAGTCATTTTTGTGTAGCTTTGGCTGTATACTTTTGTTTATTCGTGTTTGCAATTTTATCTTCTACCTTTCCATTTCTCCCATGGCCGCCCGCATCCCTACAGCATGATGTTGCCACCAGCGTCACCACATCTTCCCCACCATAGCGTAGATGAAGTGCAGTGTCCGGTTTCCTCCAAACACAGCATCTGGTCTGATGGTCAAAAAGCTCAAATTTGGTCTCATCAGAGACAAGAACGTTCTTCCAGTTGACTTCAGAGGCTTCCACAGGCCTCCTGGCAAACTCTGTCCAAGATTTATTATGAGCTTTGTTGTCTTTGTCACTCTCCAATAAAACTTTGACCGGTGAAGAACTCGGGCAACAGTTGCTGTCTGTACAGTATCTCCCATTGACTGATGCCAAATTTATGTCTGTATCATATTCCTTCTATTTGATCGAAAGTATGGAAAAATAATGAAATTAAACTCGAAAGAATATTCAATGACTTTAAAAATTTCTTACATCTATCGTATGCATGTTTTATGCTTATGCTTTTCCTTAATTTTGTTGCAGAGTTGCTTAGACTGTTCTTTTGTCTTCGTGATGTAGTTTTTTTGTAGGATTCTGATTCAGCAGTGAATGCTGTATAAATACACCTTTGTCTAAATGGCCCTATCGCTTGAAATGCATTTATTGGATCTCCCTTTAACTTTATACAGTACATGACTTCAAATAATACAACTGGCTGCATCAATAATAGTTTAGGTGAGTTACTTTTAAAAGGGGGTTTTAACTAATTCATTAAATGTAGATTAATTTGTAAAGACTTGTTTTTACTTTGATATTTTGAAAAAGAACAGAATTATTCAAAGTTGTAAAAGCATAAAAGGTGACAATGTAAGAGTGTTAATACTTTTACGAGACACCGTAATTTGCATGCATGTCTGAATGTGCCAAGGTTAGTGTGTGTGTGTGTGTGTCTGTGTGTGGGTGGGTGGGTATGTGTGGTGCTAATAACTAGCAGGTTATCCTTGCAGGGGGGTGACATGCTACAAGCTGAATCAGGAAAACCACTCTTGCTGAGTTGCTTGTCTGCGTGCGTCTGTGTGTGTCTGTGCAGCTGTATTAACTTAAGTGGCTTTACATCTGAGTGTTACCTCTATTCCTCCCACCCAGGGAGTCATCAGTGCAGCATGGAGCATGGAGTGTCCTGCCAGGCAGTCAGCTATAGCTAATGAGAGGGTGTTGAGTACTTTTTTTATTATTCTGAATGAACAACACACATGTGTGTTTGTCTTGCTACAGTTATGAGAGTGCAGTCTTGGACAGAATGCAGTAACTAGCCCTTTGCCCTCACCCTAACCCTATAATCCCTTATCACAGTATAAACATAATGCCTAAATAACAGCAAATGCCCCAAAAGAGCCTTGTCGAGATTGCGACGACTAATCAAAATGTTCTGGAAATGTCTGCACAATAATGACTAGAAAAAAGTGAGTGAAAAATAATGAGCATGTAAGCAAATGGGTCTAAATTAGCTAAACGTACTAGTTGAAATAGATAAAAGTAATGTATAAAATGGTTCGTTAAATTCAGGCTAATGGGTTAAAACAAATAAATGTAACAGATAAATTGTTATATTAGGTAGAAGGAATACATACATAGTGCATTCACTTTAGAATTTGAAGTAAAAGCTGTTGAAATTAAAGTCTGTTAAAATCAGTGAATAAATGTTTAATAGAGAACTACAAGTAATTAAAGTTGAGGCCTCCAGCTTAACGCTTAATGGATAAATGACTAAAACCATTAGCTAAAAATAATAGACAAGCAACTAAAACGCTTAGCTTCAATTAATAGATAAATGTCTTCATCGTGAGCAAAAAATAAGCAATAGTTAAAATAAGTAATGGACTGTTGAAAAACTTTAGGAAGTTACAGTAGCTAAAAATAATAATGGTTGAATAACGGTTGACACAGTTTACAAACTGCAAACTTGATTAAACCAGTGATGGATGAAGTACTCAAAACTCAAAAAAATGTACTCTAGTAAAAGTAGAGGTAGCACATTGATATTTCTATTAAAGTAAAGCTGAGTTCATGATTTAAAATTTTTTGTATCCCAAGTAAAAGTAGCTAGCATTGTTTCTCATTGGCCTTGTCTGTGGATCAGCGTTGTTTTATGGTTGTTGTTGAATACAAGTAATAATAATTAATAGTAGTTTTAATAATAATTTTGCTGTTTTAAATATTACAGAACAATCCACTAAACTTTGCTGACGTTAAATTCAAACTAAAACACCTTTAAAGAAGAGAATAACCCACCAGTAGTATCAATTTAACCAGTCTTACTACTAAATACAGTAACTATAAAAACAGTCAACCATTCAAATCATTAGGTGACAGAAACATTGTGGCAAAAAAAGTACCAATAAACACACCATCACTTTTTCACATCAAACTAAAGTTTGTTTTTTCTCAGACCAGGGCTCCACATTACAATCATTTCCCTCAATGTGAGAGAGGTCAGAGGTCAAGCTGGGAGCATCTTATCAGTGCTTCAGAGACCAGAGAGTGCAATCAATCAATTTGCAATACTTGGTAAAACCAAGTAATGACATCTTAACTATGAAAAACAATATTGTAGCACATATATAGTTTAACAATTAACTAAATAAACTAAATGAATTTATAACATGATGTGTAATTATAAATTGTTACGTTGGGTTAATTCGGACACAACAGCACCAGTACAGGGCTGGTGGTTGTGCAGTAAACAGTTCTCTGCCTATTCTGTCTTTATTGCTGCTACACTGCGAGAGCACAATCATCAATCCATTCCTTTGAGGTCTGGAACAATCCCCAACTGTTGCTCTGTATCATTTCACTACTATTTGAACACATGAATTGTCAGTCATCTACACAGAATCACTGTGTGTCGAATCTTAGCTTTGCTATTTACAGCACGTCGATGTGCAGTTTGTTGGTCACGTTTTAAATGTGCTGTATGTAGCAGTTTCAAAACGCCATTACTGCTTTCTCAAATTAAGAGTCCTACCTTGGTTAAACAATTGTAAAGTCATGAGACCACATTCAGGAGCCCTGGCAGCCTCTATGTCACACAAGTGGAATTATGAGTGGTAGCGTTTCTCAAAATCAAAACCACATTCCCCATAAACTTCATTGCTTCCTGCCCCCCAGCTCCCTTCCTGTGCCTTCACTAAAGATGGTAAACATGTTAGAAATGAGTTTTCCAGCCTCTTTTCGTCTGTCTCTACCATCTGCAGATAAAGAGAGTTGAGATAAACTTGAGCCTTACTTCCTGTTTAGCACAAAAACAATTATTCTCGTTCTTTTTCTCTGATGTTGCAGGTCAGTTACCATCATCACATGCATTAGGGTGTTGAAAATGCATTGAAACTTGTTCACTATTTCAATCAGCTACAAAACTAGGCTACAAAAATAAGCTCTATTATTTGCCTAAATGTGTCTCGTTTCTGAAAGCCAGTATCGATAATTGCACAGTAAAGGTGATGTCACTGATTGTGCTCAAATTTATGTGGCAAAATGACTGCAATCACTGAATAGTGAACAAGATATAGTTCATTGTTTCAGCAATACAGGTTCAGTCATGCTTTAAAGATATTCATGCAACTAATACATAAATAACGTTTCTCCTTTGCTGAAGGGTTTGTGACTAGTGTCTTTTGATCTTCAAAAGAATGTTAAGCTTCCTTGGATTTTCCGAGCTGAGCACTTGGCTTCTGCATTTCTTTTAAAGGTTCACAGTTTTTTGAGTCTCTCCTGAAACGTCCCCTTAGGAACAATCAGACGGGTATGTCCCCTACAGTACATCTTCATTTTGTTTCCAACCATTTTACTACATTTCTACTCTAGGGGATGAAGGCAAATTCAGTACTGTGTCTATAAGCATGACTTTATGCATTTGTGTGTGTGTGTGTGTGTGTGTGTGCGCACATGTGTGTGTGTTTGTGTCTGTCAATAAGATTTATGATATTCATTAAAAAACCTTGCATTCAGATGCAGATAGGCAGCCTGGCAATAAAACCCCCCAGACATCCTGTACCAACAGATCTTCATCCTTATCATCTCTCTGTCACACACAGAAACACGTATGTAAGCACGCATGCACACACACACTCACACACACACACACACACACAAACAAACACAGTGGCACTTTATTGCTGTGCTTTGTGAGAGTCCTGGGACCGACCCAGGTTTCCTCACTGCTACTGGTGTGAGAGAAGAGGATGAAGAAGAAGACAGTAGGTGCATCATCATAGTCATCATTATCATCAGAATCGTTGCCATTAGAGGAATGAAGACACGGGTGTTGATGAGTATAAGGGTAAAGGACTTATAGAAAGTAACTTAATTAACCCAGTCTGTCATTAATGACCCGGACAATACTTAAAAACAGTCAGAAAGTGACCTAATTAAAGGCTAAATTCATAAATCACTTTTGTTTATATGTTACACTTTTCTGGGTATTAGTTTGCTGCGTCTTTCAGACTGTCAGCTACTCTACATGTGTTCAAACCAGAAGTAAAGCAGAATCATGGGGGACAGCTCATGATAGATGTTTCAGAGATAAAGTCAGAGAGGCCAGATTGAGGTGGTTTGGACATGTTCAGAGGAGAAACTGTGAATATATCAGTAGAAGGATGCTGAGGTTGGAGCTGCCAGGCAGGAGGTCTAGAGGAAGAACAAAGAGGAGATTTATGGATGTAGTGAGAGAGGACATGAAGTTAGTTGGTGTGAGAGAAGAGGATGCAGAGGACAGAGTTAGATGGAGGCACATGATTCACTGTGACGACTCCTGAAAGGGAACAGCTTAATACAGCCGAATAAAGGAGAATACACTACTTTAGTTAATTTTCTCTTAATCTGAAAATCATTTGACTGCTTTTACTGTGAAACGTACCCCACAGTACTGCGAAAAACTGTTTACAGTTAACACTGGAAGTGAAAAACAACCGGCGGAAATATCATCGCTATCGCAGTAATTACATGGCTAATGAGGAACAGGGCGGTGATGGAAAGTGGCAGATATATATTTAGCTATCGAGTACACAGCAAATAGTTTGTGTGTCACAAAGTAACATGATGAAGATTCTCTTGAAAATAACAACAGCTTTACCAGCTGGGGAATGAATCAAGAATTCATGTGCTTTGGCTAGTTTTGGCCATTTATCACATGTTTCAGACTCAAAGTTGTTGTGCATTAAGTATAATAGGTTATTGATTATCATCACAAATTAGGTTTCCTGCCAACAATGTGGTCAGACAAACGCAAACCGAAACTAACACAGCTAATTTCCCACGCCATTCAGTGGACAGTATGGATGGGTGGGTGTTAAAGCAGTGGACTTTAAACTAACAGTAAATGTTTCTACTTCACTAGCTTAACCTTATAATTAGTTGCACCAATCCCTGGTGTTTTTGTGCCTAAACAACATAACAAATCACATTTTGTGCATAAAGCTAAGAAAGTTGATAAGAAGGTCACCTATTTAACCATAGTTATGAGCTTATAAGTACTGATAACAGCAGAAGTGGGATGATTAAATCACTTTTTCCGTAAGAACTTGTTATTATATCAGCAACATGGAAAAAAAAGCAAATCCTAACTCTGTATCAAAAGGCCAGAATGGCAAATAAACTAACAGCAGCCGAATTTGGTCACATTTTCACTGGTTTTAACTTCCCAGCCAAAAAAAAAAAAAAAAAAGAAATCACTTAAAAAGCTCAGAATGAAGCATAGATTTGATTAAAAGAGTGGGAAAAACTGTCTGTGTGTGTGTGTGTGTGTGTGTGTGCACGTGTGTGTGTGTCCTCGCTAATGCCAAACATGGATCCAAATGGCATGTTATTAAACCCACAACACAGGCAGGGCCCATGCAACCAAATCAGAACATAGTGGTGTTGTGTCTTTTCTAATGTTTCCATTTCATCATGGTATTTACACACACACACACACACAAACATAAACCTGTTTCCCCAAGGGAAGGTGAATAAGAGCGGACCCACAAAGCACATCTGAAAATTCAGCCCACACCAGGGGATTCACAAACACTTGCTCACTTCCTTCCGCACCATCACACACCTAAGAAAAAAACGGTTTATCTCAACCTGTATTTTACCTCTTTAAACGTTAAAAGCAGAATGTGTCCAGTGCCTAGATATTAAAATCCCTGCAGAAACATAATGCTCGCCCAAGACCCAAGCAGAACAAAAAACAGTCCCCCCCCCCTTTTTGTGGGGCTATTTCCCTCTGGTCACCTAACACAGTAAGTGATGTAATAAACCACTTTGCTCCAGTTAGTGTAACAAGGGAAAATAAGAAGGAGTAAACTACCTACTTTGAACAAACTACAGAAAATAAATTTTGGATGCAGTTTTTCCGTGTGGCACATGCTATTGCTTGCACGCAAGAGACGGCTGACCTCTTTTGTTTAGGTCATTTCCACTAAAAACATGAAGAATTTATTCCAAACTTGATTGGAACTTCTGTGAGCAATTCAAAGGTCATATCTTCTGTGTGTTCTTTTTGTCTTCCATCGGTGCAACGGGGCTTTTTCCACCACGCTTTCTACCAACTTACAAATGGGAAAGAGTGCGTATTGTTCGTCGAGGAACGTCCATTTATGGCAAGTGGGCCAGGTCTTGTCCTTTGCAGCATGTTTGAGGGCTGATGTCATGTCTACACGGAAGGTGAAGCCGAAGCAGCATATTAGCAAAGCAGAGTTGCCAGATCAAGCAAAACAAATATTTGTACAAATCCACCAGTTATATTGTAGTTTATGGGAAACTGCTGAGCACAACATCTGCTCCAACATCAACATGTATTGTAGCATGAACCATTGAAACCAAATGTCAGGGGGGCCAAATGATGGTCTGACCATAAATAAGTTTAGAAGAAGCTGTGACTGGCAGAGGTTGCTGCCTAATAGAGTTTCAGTCGAAATATGAGTGGATCATTTCTGGCACTAAGTGATCAGGCTGGTTCCGAGTCAGTTCCACACTATTGTACTGAGAGAAAAATTGACATGATTACACGTTTAGCTACTGTACATTGAAGAAAAGAGAAATTATAATATTCTGATAGTTAGTGTGCATCTGGCAACACTGTAGCAGAGCAGCCGTAGCTTCATCTATGTCTGCACAGAAGTCATTCAGGCACAGCACAAAGTGTAGGTCACCAGCATTGTCTTCAGAATTAAAACATTATCATCATGGGGCGACTATAGCTCATTTGGTAAGGCAGTTGTCCACAGACCACAGGATCAGAGGATTGATTCCTGGTCCTTCTTTGCTACATGTCGAAGTGTCCTTGGGCTAGAAACTGAATTGCTCCAGGTGGGGGGGGGGGTCAGGCGAGCCACTGTTATCGGCGTGTGAGTGAGTGTATGAATGGGTGAATGAGAAGTAATGTGCTGTATAAGCAGACATTTACGAGCACCTCTCGAAAGTATTCAGAGTAAAGTCCATAAGGAACAGGCGGTATATGATTGGACTGTCATGGTCTTCCTTAAAGAATAAACAACCACAAAGGTCATTTTCTTTCTGCTAAAAAGTTCCCATTTATAGAAATTAGTCGGCAAACAGTTGATGATCGTGGTATATTCAACCTGATCCGCTGTCAGTATCTCTAGTGGTTATCCGGTGCCATTGGAATGTAATAATCTAGCAACTGTGATTTCCCACACGCTGCAGCATATTCAGGCGGACATTTTTTTTTTTATCCGTTTCCATCCAGCTACTGAAAACATACATTGTGTAACTTTTCAGTTCCCATAAATAGAAACACAGCCGAGGATGTTGCATCAATGGGAGTGTCGGTACAAGAGTGGATCACAGGATCTTCAGTACCCTTTGGGCTTGATTCCCACACACACACACACACACACACACACACAATGTAATAAATAGCACATTGATATAGTGAATAGCAGGAAGACAGAGAGCGTCATTATTGCTGCCATCTCCTGCCTCCATCCATTTAACAAATCTATTAAACAGCATCACACACTGAGAAATAGATGCAATGGTACAGCAACATGTCGAATACGCTCCAATGGGAGAAACTTATCAGTACAAAAAAGTAAAAAGGGAACTCTGATCCACAGTCCACATTGCCACGTCACAACATCATTTATGTTCTGTTTTTGCTTCTGTGTGTGTGTGTGTGTGTGGCAGTATTAGCTGCATGGCAAATGAGCTGACACACCTTGGTGAGTTCCTGTCTAGCCTGTAAAAGCAGCGTGAGCCTCTTCCTGTATCCTCCTCTATAGGAGCCCACCTGGGGCAACACACACACACAACCCACATCCACTGTCAGGCAGCTGCACTTAATAAGTTGCTGTATTATAGCATCAGTCATCTTTCGAGTTTCCCTCTCTTCTCTCAGTGGTACCATAGTATTCAGGTGGCCTTCGGTGGGTGGTGAGTCTTTGTCTGACCTTCGCAGCTCTCAGCCCATGCTCTTTTAAAGCTAGTGCCATGCTTTAAGCCTACACACAGAATATTGAAGTTGTCAAGAGTGTGAAAGCCAAAAACTACACAAAGGAAACAATCTCTTGAACCAAACTGAAAAGTTCAGCAAATGTTTTCTCAGAATGCAGCATAGAGAAACACACCGTAGTGCGTTCATCAGATTATCAAAACAATCTAATCTGCCTTTGAAAAGGATACATTTCCCAATTTTACAAATATTGCTTCGAGCAGCACAACAGCTTTTTTAAAGTGGGACATCCAGTGAAAAACTGCAGTTACAGTACTGCATTAGCTTATCTTTTTATTTGTCACTCGTATTCTATAGCAGTATCTGAACCCCAGCTTCCTAATGTTTCAGCAGCTTTTCCATCCTAAACACGATTATTGCACTTTACACCGGAGATTCTGTCACCAAACAGCTGCACCACGAAAACCCACTTAAAACATAATACATCAATCCTCAAAAACACATGTTGTTTGCTACTAGGACAGTTAACTGAGCTTCCTGTTGTGTTGGAAAGTTTAACAAAACTTATTCTGCTATAGGAATTGACTGACATCTCTGGGATGTCTTTTTTGTCTCTTTTGTCTCTGCTGTACAACTGCTTTGAACTCTAGGACACAGTGTCCTACCTTTAGGCTACTGGAAATACTTTCATCAGACAAAGGAGAGTTCAGCAGGCTGGAAGAAAATATCTCATCATAAGATTTATAATACAATAGTGGTGGAGGGTGTGCAGAAAAGCAAACCACAGCATAGCACTGAACTCATACTATACCAGTGCACACAACTCAGAGTCGGATGGTTATTTCTCACACACCCACACACACACACACGCACACACATAGTTGTTATTCTACCTCTGGTGTTTGTAGCCATGTCTGCCACCTTCTGAAAGGCATCCAGGAAGGCCACAGCAGCCAGAACCGTGGTTCTAGATAAAAAGAAAATAGGTAATTACTTCAGATAAAATTATTTCAGTGAGCTATATTTAATAAGCATTTTAGCCTGATTTGCATATTGGGCAGTACGTTTTCGCACGGGTAATGTAGCGATTGCTGATTTGATCACTTTAATAGCAGATCTGCTGCTGTTTTGCAAAATCCAGCTGATCAAGCTATGTGGGAAGGTACTTTTAGTCAAAGCCTAACGGGAAAAGAAGAACAAAAACAAAAAAAAATCTATGCAAATTTTAGATATAATCTAAATTTTTGCAATTTTATTTTTTTCCAAAAACTTAAATGAAAAGAAGGCGTGTATATCAAACTTTTCAAGAAATTTGAATAGTTGCTCGGCATTCAAAAGTGTGTGACACAATTCCACATAAAACTATTTCTGCTCAACAACCAAAACCCGTTTTCTCCTCTGTATATGTTATGGAGCATATTTCAATTCATATTTTAAAAAATGTAACATACTGTGTCTTTATTTCTGTTAAAGATACTTACCGGAGCTGGGAATGCAGTTTGGTGGCCTTAGCACTGAAGTCCTCCCACACAGGATAGGAGCACTGGCAACACAGAGACAACACAATATTTTTTTACCAGCTATTACACACTAAAACTCACCAACGGGTAGTGACTCTAAATAGATGCGTGTTACATAACTTTAATGCCTGTGAGTTACTGTACATGAGGTCAGGCCTTTGTGCTTCACTGATGCACTTTTTCACCAAATCTGAGTGCTATGAGCAGGTGATTCGAATGCACAAACAGAACATAAATCTAGGATTTTTTTTAATAGACTGAAATAACAAAAAAGACACCAACTTCATTTTGCTTAGTGGGACGGTAGAAGTATTATACTAACCTCAACCGACCTTGGATTGCAGTTTTCACTGGGCATTATGGGACTAATTTCTTAGAGAAAGGTTGTGTGTTGCCATTTAATGGACTGTTAGCATTTCAAACAACAGTGACATCGACGGAGAAGATTCAGTAGGTTCATATTATGAATTATGTTGCCAAACATTGCTGCCACAGTTACAAAATGAAGGTTTAGGTGCAAAAACAGAGAGATGTGAAATGCAAGATCATTAAATATTGAAGTACAATCATTTACTGTCTATTCAAAGAAGAGTGAACTCTTTCCCAATTATAAATCCTTTGCTTTCACACCCAACCCTCCACCCCAACTGCCTCCTGAACAGAGTGTCTATGTCTTTAAAATATGTAAAGACATAGACTAAAAAATACGTAAAGGTGTCTCCCTCTGCTAAAACCATAAGTATAGGCTGATAAATAATCGATAAAGATCCACTGAATGGTGTGATAGCAGTCAAATTTACTATGTTCTGGGTTAAACTTGATCTGTGTAGAGCAAAAACAGCTGTGGTAGCTTAGACCTATTATCACATTCATACAATACAGGCACCGCAATCCTGAATTAAGACCAGCTTAGAAAATCATTAAGTCATAACTAAAAATGAGACAACATTTTAAACAACATAATAATGTAGCAAATTGTTCTGTCTCTGAGGGTTTAAAAGGTATTTTAAAATCTATCTATCACAAAAGCATGCATATCACACACGCACACACACACACACACACACACACACACACACACACACACACACACACACACACCTGTCCCATTTTCTTCTTCACTGATCCTGTATCTCTCTCCACCGCTTCATTCATGCTAAAAACAGCTGCCACCCCCCCCCCTTAAAGCATTCACACAAACACATAACAAATGCACACGCACACACACACACGGACACACACACACACACACACATATGGAGAACTTGACAGCCACTGGCATCATATTGCATCAAAGAGCAGACACAATTCATGGCTGAAGCTTTGTCTCTAATGGATGCTGCTCCCAGATTTGTCCACCCCTCCTTGAGTCTGAGCAACCGCTCTATCATACAACCCCAGCCTCTGCACATATCACATTATATTTGATCCATGTTAACCTAAGGCCCTGCTAAATTCGTGCAAATTGTGTATTGGGGAGGGGGATTGCTTTATTTACGTCAGTATCAGATTATGTTTCCTTACAGGAACCGAGAGAGAGCAAATCTGATAATACGTGAAAAGAAACTTAATGAAACAAGGAATAGTGAAGAAATGAAAGTGAAGGAAGTATTTGTGTGTATGTGTGTGTGTGTGTGTGTCTGTGTGTGTCTGTGTGTGTGTGTGTGTGTGTGGTGGGGGAGGTGGGGCATCCTGTCATGATGTCAGACTGGCACAGACAGTAGGGGATGTAGACACTTTGATCTGGCCTGTTTGATGTGACTTAATTTGGTTTGGAATCACAGTCCTATTTCCCCTCGGTACCAAAATCTACCCTCTACCATCCACCACCCACTACCATCCACACACACACACACACACACACTGCACCCTACCCTTGCAGACTATTTGAAGTGCCCTGTGAAGCTTAAGTAGTGTTGACTGGAGATAACGTGAAGGGACACATCCCCCTTGCACACACACACAGACACACACACACACACACACACACACACACACACACACACACACGAGCATCCCTGCACCTCATTAGCATATTTAGAGTCTGGTGGGAAGTGATGATTGACTGTGTGTGTGTGAGATTTCTTCCTGTTTTTTTCTGCAGGTTTTCCGACACGTCACCTGCTAAAACACCAATGTTACCAATAAAAGCAGCAATCTGAACCACTGTGGACAAAACAATACAATATCGAATTTTTATAATCCTAAAATAATATTAGGTATTATGTACATAGACGCATCAATTTCAATGTGGTGGAGAACCAGAGTAAAAGCAAAATGTTCAAGAATAAGAAAATGTAAAATAATAAATATACAGCATACAACATAGCCTGCTTGTTTTGAGAAATTATTTTAATTATTTTAATTATTTTAATTATTTTTAATATTCCATTCATGGTCGAGACCTGTGCTGTGTGAATTCTTGTGAAAATCGTTACGAAGCTTCCAGCCTTTGAGCTCCTTGTGCCTTAAATATGTCTGTGAATGTGTGGTTATCTCAACTAATGTGAAGCTCAAAGACCGTGACCATAATCACAGGTTTGTAGCGCTTGGAATATCGCGGTGGCCGAGGGGCAAATGCATCAGCGGGTGAGAGACACAGAGTGGGAGACAGTGAATGTGTGAAAAGGCTTTAGCTTTGTACACTATTACATCACAACTTCCTGTGTCACAGAAAGAACTCGGCAGGGCATGCATGATTACCTCTTACGCACACACGTGCACACGTACATACACATACACTTCTTCTTCTTTTCGTTTTTACTTGACCTTCCGCCCTTTATTGCTGCATCAAGCAGAAATTCACAGCTACACTGAGCTGTGGTGCTGCTGACTTCCACTGAATTGTTATGAAAACATTAAATCACCTTTACTTTAGGGTGTAAATGTACATTATTGCTTTTAAACTTACCTCCGACATCTTTTTATTAAAATATGTGGCTGCTTCTAGCTGAAGCAGTTCAGATGATGTCATCTAGAGGCGCTCAAATAGCAGATGCACCATGATTACAGCCTCCATAGTATGAGCAACTTGATGACATAATCTGAACTGAAAGTTCCTCCAAGTGATTTCATCTAGAGGCATTTTTCAGCTGGAAGAGATATTTTAATATAGAGAAGTCAGAGGGAAGTTTAAAGGCATTCAGTTACATGTGTTACCCAAACTAGATCCAAAAGAAGCAAGTTCAACATCAGTGAAGCCGTCCTTCAAGCAGCATACCAGGAAATTCACGTCTAACACCTTTTTAATATTACAGAGCGATAATTCAACCCCACCTGGTATCGGTGGTGTTTTTAATGAACTTCATTCATGAGCCTGAGACTTAAACGACGCATGCTGCATTTGGATTCACGGGATCATGGCTCTATGCACATGATGTTGCAGCATGTCTTCCTTTTTTTTTTCTTTCCTTCCAGTCACAGCCTCTAATCTGTACAGAACTTTGTTAATTGATTGGTTTAATTTTATCTCTGTCATTCCTCTATTCCTGCTCTTCTCTATACTTAAAGAAGAGCTTCACAATTTTCCAAGTCTGTCTTAAAACAACAGTCAAACTATTTTATGTTAGTCATTGTTTTTGTCTATACAGGCCTTAGACAAGATGTTTTCTTTGTAAGTGATGGGGGACAACAAAGGCAGCCCCCACCCACCCAGAGTCTGTCTATGGCTGTGGTCTTCACTAGACCACTGGATTTGCACCCACAGATTTGTGCATTTATTAAAAAAACTGTTATTGTTGCAGCCCAACCAGCCACGTGACGCACATCATGTGATGCATGAACTCACATTAAAAACGCACTGATTTTTAAGGCAATCCGCAACATCTGTAATTAGTGTCAAACTGTAATCTAACCTACCCGCCATATTTTTTGTGCCTAACTTTAATCAAGCTGCATTGTTCCCACAGTTTGATCCACACATTTTTAGGTGTTCAAAGCAAAATTAAAGTTAGAAACTGGCCGCCATTTAGCATCCATAGCAAGTAAAGGTTTCTGCCAAAAGGGATAAATGGTTAATTGGGTCACATGAGAGGATAAGGTCAAATGACCTATAGGGGCGTTAAAGTTGAAAAACTTGTTGGCCCTTCAGTAATCCTTTGATTCATCTGGTCCTGACTCTGAACTCTGGGGTGCTGTCAACAGTCCTCTGGCCTAGTTCTCAGAGCACCATCAGTCCACCCAGTCTGCCCAGTGTTCTATTGAGAGCTCCACTCCACCACTCACCACAGTGGATGAGAAGCTTACTGTCTCCTCTTTCTCTTTTGTTCCCTTTGTTTCCCCCACAGCAAGACAGAAAAACAGAGGAAATCCAGCAAGGGAGAAAAGAGGGAGAGAGAGTACGGGTGGAGGCAGGCAGAGAGGGATGTAGGGATTAGCCCAATTTTTTTTTGTTAAATATTCGAGCCAATTCACACATTAAAAGAGCAAAGCAAGAAGCAAACAAAAGAGGCTAATTTCACAGCGCTTCATATGCATAATCGACAAGCTGGGAGTTTTCAAAAAGAGGATCAAACTCATTTTTAATCAAGGTTGGGATGGGAAATAACCCGCAGAGAAAAATGCTACATATTATATGTCTTCACTTTTCACAGAAATAATAGTAGGGTCTTTTATCTGCTCTGTAGTCAACCACATTATTACAGTGACTCAGCAGGTAGCACTCACTTTCCTTCTTTAAAATACTGAAAGGGATTGAACACGTTCAGCTTGGCCAGTAAAGAACATTCTGATACCAGGAAATCTGATCTTTTCCACCTTGGTCTTATTGCCCAGTACTAGCTACCAGGCTGTTTCACATTATTCCCGTCCTTTTACTTTAAAATTGATTTCTTGATTCTGCATCCATCACCCTGGAACTGAAACTCATTGTTGTAGTTTTATAATAATCTTACCAATTATTATCTGGATTGACAATAAAACGTTGTGGTCACTGAAATTTACTGAGATTTAAGTTTAAATACTTTGTTGACAGATGAGACCACCCTTGCTAAAAACAACCTCAATGTGTTTTTAGTGAACATTTGCAACATTTGTTACATTTCTGTGAATACTAACATTAGATAGAGCAGTGGGTAAAGATGACATTAAATAATTAGTAAAATTATTTGTATAATATATAATAATTAATTTCCATGTGTTCATGAACCAGTATAAAATGTTCAGGATTTCTGCAGAACTACCGAGTGTGTGATCTATTTTCACAATAAGCCAAATATGTCTTTATCTTTTCGGTGTTTTACTTTCCAAAACTGCACCTACTCTCACTCGCAATATTAAAACACTTCTATAGTAACTTTGCACAATGACCATATGCTAGATTGTGGTTCAAGTTCAGGACTTTCAGACAGAAAGATGAACTTAAAAATACTGAGTATACTTTGAGTATATTGAGTATATTCTTTCTTGTTTAAAAAGCACCATTACGCAGTATTGTGACAAATGGAGTCATGTAAAACACTTCTCCCAGCACATCGGCTGGCACTTTGTTTCGGAGGAGGAGGAAAATCAGCATGCAGATGAGAATACAGAGGCTGCCTCGCTGCATAATTGATGAAGTGCAGCAGCTAATTCCAGTCTAAACATAGTGATGAGGGGAAAGAGGAAACCATCTGTGTGTTGTTGTATCTCTGCGCTGCAAGGCCAGAGATCAGAGATGCCCTATCAGTAAAACATCTGCACAATGAGATGTCTGCACCATGTTTTGGGTAAAACAATACTCATGACA
This sequence comes from Channa argus, assembly GCF_033026475.1. Taxonomy (NCBI): domain Eukaryota; kingdom Metazoa; phylum Chordata; class Actinopteri; order Anabantiformes; family Channidae; genus Channa; species Channa argus. Next base: position 5,400,520 of record NC_090198.1, read on the forward strand.
GTTATGTAATGTGTCAGACAGGAGTGGCCACATATGAACTCGGCCGTCGTTACACTGATGCATGTCACAACGTAAATCAAACACTGCAACAATGGACAAACTATTTAATACAAAAAAAGGCCCTGGAATATGATTTCATTGCTAATACAGAGTGGAGTTCCCCATTTAGCTCCATGTAGTTTTCACGTCAAAGCTGTGTTTTACACATTCACATGACGAACCCAGCATGAACCACAATTTTTAAAGAGAGACTGACACACAGAATAAACAGCAAATAGACAAAACTAAGATGGTGGCATCCACATTATGTTTCGTTTGATATGGCATGTGTTATCATATGTTTTCAAGCAGCTGACAATCATCCAGGCACTTATTGTTAGGAAGATGTCAATTACCTGTTTCCGTTGTGTTCTTCACTGGGATGAAAAACCTGGCACTATTATCTGCACTGCTCCAGTTATGTGAAAGGGCTGGTGATGCATCCTGGAGGTGCGTCCGTCAGACCACTTATTGGAAGTGACGGCAACTGTTGCAACCCTCAGCACTTAGAGAGATATGGGATGCATGCATAGACGAGGAGGAGGGGGCTTGACGTTGATGTAAGAGGCCGGTAAAACCCAAACATATGATACCGAGTGGGTCCAAAAAACTCAAAAGAAGATGAAAAGACACAGTATTACTGTGTCCCAAAGAATCCATCTATGCTAAAGGCAAAATACCTATCAGCCAATATACACACACCACATGTGTCTAATGCATTTTATACTTTACACATAAACATCCAAACGATGGTTTAATATAAATGCACGATTGTTTAAAGGCAGATTTTGAAAATGTGCTTCCTGTCTTGGGTCTTCAAACGATGCAATAGAAGAGCTTGTAATACAAAGCTATTCAAACACAGAAACCAAGAGGTGGATGCACCACACTAGAGCATGCTGTTAAGCAGTGGTGCTGTCAGTGCTGATGGACTTTCTTTATTGGTATTTATTTCTTTAAAGGTAAATAGAAAACTAACTAAGATGTAAAATGCATGAAGAGAACTTTCTCTTCCTTCGGCAGCTTCTTTTGGTTATGAACAAGGGAATATTGATTTGTGACATCGATCACAGTCATTGTTATTCTCTGTCTCTGGTCTGTTCATAACGATCAGTGTGTTTTACAGTGAACAGCTGAGTGTGATGAGAAGGCTTTGACAGGCCTGACAAAAGATTCAGTGAGAGAGGCGGTGTTGGCCGGCTTCCAGCAGCTTCCACACCTCCTGTGACCAGTGCCCCCCATTCATCTCTACCAGGCCCTAACGAGTCCGGGAGCCCCGGTGACCTCAGAGATTTTAACAAACTCTAACGTGGGAGATGCTCTTTTACACGTCCTACGATTCTTTTACTTCTGAGCTGTAGTGAGTATAGTGTTTTCACATGGTGATCTGAATAGTTTGAAATCATGCCTGACGGTAAAAAACCTCCTGTCATCTTACTTCTTCTGTGACTTTGGCAATCACCACCTTCACCTCTTCTTACAACTTTGCAAAAACTTGGAACAAATGAAGCACATGAAGTTTAGACATGTGAGTAGGGCCTGGAACTGCAGATTTGAATAGTAATGTGTCTGGCTGAAATCTAATAATTTTAATCGATTTAATCGATACCAAAGTTTATACAAATCTCTTTTGCCAGCACAATATTTAAACTACTATACAAATGAGGCAAAGTTTGCAGTCAACCATGATCGACACCATCAATACTTGGCAATCATCTGGTTAGGAACTGAGCTGGCTGGCTTGCTATCTGCTTGGCAGCTGGTTGTCGTTGGCCCATGCTAGTATTCAATAGCTAGCTAGTACCTCGCACACTAGCAATGCAAAAGGTCACGACGTCAACAAGAACTCTGCTCATTTTGCAAGGACGCGTAAATGCATCCATTTCAGTGCACCAAATTGGATACACTGTGGGGCTTTGCTGTTGCATGAATGTGCTGCATGTCTTAAGGATTAATTTACAACAATGCAGATGTAGATTTGAGCCTTAAAGTTAAAAGTTAAAAGCATGTTGTACGGTATTTTGACAATTTATCACACACTGCATGATATAAACACTCAGTGAATGTAATTGTATGTATTCTCCTAAACTGTGTAGTCAGTCTAACTTTGCCAAACAACAAAAGTTAATCCACAAAAAAACAATATGACATGTCACAGTGGGAAAGGCATAGTATGCTCTTTATCTGCTTTGGCTACTTGTACTGGTTTTTGGGGGAATGTTATTGGGGGAATGCTCATTGTCACAACTGTACTTTAACTGTACTTACTCCAAACAGAGCCACAATACTTTTCCATCTCTGATAATGTCTCAGTGTGTCCAGCATTATGGACATACAGGAGCCATGGTGATGAGACAGCTGACTGTAATGTTCCTTCTCCTTTCTACTGACACGCATCCCCGGCTGTGTTTTTCAAGAATAGTGCTGTGCTGGGAAGTTCCCTGGACCACACACACACACACACACACACACACAGATTAGACTACTGATATACTTCCACAGAGCATCCTCAGTTCTGTAGCATGGTCCAGAGACATAGGACATAATTGTCACAGGCTTTAAAAGGCATGGACAACAAGTCTCTGTGATGATATTAAACAGTTTACTTCCAGTCCTCTTAGTTTATTGTTTTTTTCTACTTTACTACTTTAATAAGGAGAAGATAATCCACAGATCAGTTTGCCTCCCTCATGGGATTTTCTTCCCAAGGTTTACAAAAACACAATACATTCATTTTTAAAATCTGTTGATAGATTCCTTCTTCTGTTGTCTTCTGGTGTTTTGTTAATTTCTACGTACATTATATGTACATGTACATGTGTTTTGAATTGTTTAATGCAAACACAAGAGTAATGCAACACCTTTAGTTACTCTGCAGCACTTAAGCCCGTATGGTGTTTGACATGTCAGCTGAAGTTTGTCAAACTGCGAACATGCTTAGCAGCAGCAAGGACGTCAAGAGAGACCCTAAGATGACAGTGTAGTGCGGAGTTGATTAATCAATTAGTCTAAAAAAAAAATGAGTCAGCAATAAACCATTTAGGTTTAAACTGCAGCAAAAGAGACAAATCTTAGGTATAAATACTATATGTAGTTGTATATATGTGCACCTGACACATGAAGTGGTATAATCCTGCCACAAAGGAAGAAAGAAAACTTTGGAATAAGACTGTGGAATTTAAGGACACTAATCCACATGCACATGTTATGTGGCCGGCACACACACGCAAACACCCACACACACGCCACAGTGTGAAGCATGGTCATGGGCTGCGAATAGTTGCAAAGCAGATGTGGCTAACTTTGCTCTGCAAAGACACATTTTCGTGTTACATGTTTTCATGGAGCTATCGAAAGGCTTACAGTATATTTCATCATTTTATAACATTTTATAACACGATAATTCAAACAGTGAAACTCATGAATAACTTCCCCTTAACAATAGCTGAAGTGTTTTTGCTACAGCTCACTGTACTAAAAACATTTAGCACAAGCACCTGTTGTGTATAGTGCTGGAGCAATTTAGAGGCAAGAAAAATCAACTTCTTGTTTTTTGTCATTTCTAAGGATATTAGTTTATTATTATATCAGCGTATATATTATATAATGATAATAATAATAAATATGAATTGAATTATTTTGACTGGCTTAATGGTAGGCAAATACAGGCAAACTAAAAAGACTGTGGTAGAGACTAAAAAGGAACAGAAAACTAAATAGATCTTTGTTCCTTTATTCCATCCTACTGCTGTAGTCAGTAAAATATTACCCAGTAACTACTGGTCCATATGTAGAGCTGACAGTGAGCATGACTCTCATCACATAATAATTCTGTGACTTGAGTGTTTCAAATTCCTTACAGAGTACAGAGATATAGCCTTCAGGGATACACATTTGCAGAGAACTAGATAATGACGTTAAACACGAGTACACACAAACACACACACACAGCCACATGCAGACACACACGCTATAGAGAGCTCACCATGGAAACTTTCATGCTGTATGTCTGTTTCAAATGCCAAACATTTTCACTTTTAAATAGGTTGCCTAGTCCTGTCCACTTGTACAACACATAGACACATCCACCATGGTGTAGCGTACCTTTGTCGTCATGGAAACAATCATAAACTCATGGTTATGATGACAGACATACACATGCAGATGCTGCATTGGTTGCTTTGGGTTATTGCTGCACTGAGTCAATGTCGCTGCCATATAGAATGGGAAAAGATTGGCGGGTGGATAAAAAACACTATTTACATTTATACTTGTGAGCCAATTTCAATTAATTATTCTCATGTTGGAGAGTTGATGAAGTGTAGCACAAAAAATGTTTGTCAACAGTCATAAGATAAACTGTTAGACCTTTAAGACAAGTGTGTGTATCAACATAGGATTGCATAAGGCGATTTGCATCAAATAATTAATTTTCATAAGAAATCATGACATTCACATTTGTCAAGCATGGATTTGACTTATTCTCCTTTGTGAATACCTGAAGACGTCATCTGCTTTGAATATTTATAAAATATATTATAATAGTGAAATATAGTTAGAAAGTGTGATATAGTAATACAACAATAAACAGCGTTGTACAGCAGTGTAGCATGTATTAATAATACAACAACACACATAATAATTATAATAATAATAATATGCAATTTATTATTATTATTATTATTATTATTATTATTATTATTATTATTATTATTATTATTATTATTATTATTATTATTATTATTATTATTATTATTATTATTATTATATTTGTTTACAGTTGTGCTAAGGTCAGTGCGGTGTCGACATTGATGTAAGTTCCAGTGCACAGTGCAGCATCTAGGTTTATGTCTTGTGTGGGTGTTAAAATTTGTACTTCTTTAACATTACGGGAATTTGTCATCGTGGAGACGACATTATGGAACGGTCAGGGAAGTAAAAGAAAAATCATTTCAAATTCAGTTGGAATGTTAGACTCCTCTGGGAACGGGAATCATCCACCTAAATTTTTAAATTGCTTGTGCCATTATCAGAACAAGCTTTATCAGAATCCGTGACATGACTGCTAATGAACTTTGACACGGAGGGCAGTCTCTTCTCATAACAGTATGAGGAATCATAATACCCACTATGAGACTGTGAACACGTGACCAGTGATTTCTTATTGTCAGCTTCTTGTCATGTCTATCTAACACAAAAGAGGCCAAGGCCACGTACACAATATACAATATATGTCACACTCAAGACACTCGAGGAGTGACCGCTTCCCTAGGGTGGAGAATCTGCTGAGGACAGAAAGAGGAAGGGAGTGTCTGAGGAGGAGGAAGAGGAAGGTAGTGGGGAAAGAGGAAGAAAAAGTGCTTTCTACACAGCATGGATCCAATCTGCTGATGTTGGCATTCGACAGCATTTTCCTTGGCTATTGGTGTGACTTCATGAGCATGCATGACACCTAAAAGCACCCGGTCCACTTGCAGAAATGAAAGTGTCTAAAACAACTCGCCGTGTTTATGACTTCAGAGGTTGTCCAGAAACACAGGAGGGAGGCTGGAGGCCAGACAAAATTATGATTGTTTATTTCAGATTGCTTCAAGAATGTAGCACAATCAAATCCAGCATCACACGGACCGTCTTGATTTTAGAGGGCTTTAATAACTCCAGTGTGAACATGACGGAGCAGGGACTAAACTCTGTTGCCCAGACTCTGTACCTTATCACTAAGGCAGAGCCTGTCCACCCATTTGTATTCGCAGCCTCATTCTTTTATTTACTACCCAAAACTCACGACTGTAGGTTGGAACATAGACTGACTGGTAAATTGAAAGCTTTGCCTTGCAGTTCACTTCTGTCCTCACCACAACAGTTTTATACCGTGTCTGCATTACTGCTGATGCTGCACCAATCCACCTGTCAATCTTATGCTCTATTTTACCCTCAACATACTGCAATTCCTTCACTTAGGGCACTCAACTCTCTCCCAAACTGAAGGAAGCAATCCACTGAGAGATATCTATCTTTTTTATTAGTTGTATGATGTTATTATCTGTAAAGTGATGGGAAATAAAGAAAACTGCCACAATGTCCCAAACAACAGTTTCACTGACACTTGACCGTTTGATTTGACAGACACTTTACCGTCTAAAAACAATCTGTCGTTGGTGTACCATTCCCACAGTGTTAAGTCCACACAGGATTTAAACGTGGATCATGTGGATTGTGACCATTCGGACAGAAAATATGCAGTGCATCAATCATACATTGGGATTTTTTAAAACGTCTTCACTGCAGCGGCTCTCCACTTAATAGACCGAGCTATCATCACTGGCCTGTTTCCGACAACCGGTGAAGAAAAACTATTAATCCGTTTACTCGACGTGACAAAAGAAACTTCTTCTTTGGTGAGCTACTTTGTAAACATTGATTACACCGGTTCCCGACTGAGAGTCAAAGTGAGTTTGGGGACTGATGACTCAATGATTCTCATCTGCTGACGGATGTTTGTACAATGACTCCTGAGGGATTTAGGAATTCATCCACTCCAGACTAAGGCAATGATGGTTTTTTGGCCCAGGTTCTAGTGACCCATATATTTCACAGTGAGCTGGGAACATAAACAGGAGGACCATTACCAAATGAATAATAGATGAAACAGAGAAGAGCAAGTAGGGAGAAGCCTTTCAAGTTGTATTCTTTGAACACCTATTACCCAGTGTTATTCTGTATCGTGTGTGTGTGTGTGTGGGTGTGCGTGAGCGTCAGTGCTGAAGACAACAAGAGAGGTAAAAGACTATAATGTTCATAATCAATTGTGATCGCCCTAGAGAATTTGGTGATACTGTTTGTGGCATTTTGAAAAGAATCCAAGCCAGCTCTTTTACTCTGACAACTCACCACACTGCAGTGCCTCCGTCTGCCATTCTCTTTAGCCCTGCACCCTGAACTCTGTGAAAGACTAGTGCAGATGCTGTGTCATAGGTGCTGATGTTGCTATGCAACTAGAGTGAATGGCTTTCAAAGAGATTGACATTTTCACAAGCCTTATTATCTCAAAATGGTTGCATTTCGAGGAAAAGTTATTTCCCACTAGCACCAAAACCCTCGACTGATTTGCTATCTGCATGTTTGGTGTAGCCAATTGCATAGCTCTCAGAGGAACAGCTCTCTTCCATGTTTACCAAAGTACACATGACTGAACCACGTGACTGAAACTCCCAGTTTCCAATCACAGAAAGGGGAATAATGTGGTTTATAGTCCAGACACTGACATATGTGGCAAACTGGGTTCCCTTTCCTATCTATTAGTCTTAAATAAGAGAGGCCCAGTTAAATTAAAAGTATATGTAAAGACTTGATTAGTGCAGGGGGAGTCTAACAATGATTTTTACCTGTAGACTCAAAGTCTCAATGTTGTGAAGAGCTGGGGGAAGCCCTGCATGAGCGAGAGGATGAGGAGGAAGTAGGAAAAGTCTGGCCTGATGAAAGGCTATAAATACAGGATTACTTTGAAGTGTGAGCCCCTTTTTTTTCTCCTGACATGCAGCAGAGCCCTGTGCTTCCTCCTCCCACGACAATGTTTCGGCTCCATGAAAGTCACTTCCTTTGTTCACAGATTTGTTTCTGTGATGAAATATGTAAATAGGGGTTAAAGAAGTGTTCAGATTGTAAAACTTCCTGTTTAATTTATCCCATAGTGATTAATATTTACTTTGGTTACATTGCCTAGCGGTAATTTGACATCTTATCTTGATCTGATACTAAGCAGTGGTATGAGCTGACACGTGATGATCACACTACAAGTGTTTGCTTCTTATATCTCTGAAATCCAAAGTGTGTGGACTTTGGGAGGAATATGCAACGTCAAGTAAATTGTATATCGCTTGCAGACCTCAGGGAGATGTTTTCAGAGAGGGGGGATGTCTGTGGTGGTGGTTAAAAATTTAGGTTTTTACCACCTTATAGAGTTTTGGAACCACAGTACCACCTACACAATATGAAAAAAAGAAATCAATGGAGAGCAACATATTAGGTCAGTTCATAGTAATATTTTAAGCTAAAAAACTGTATTTTTGGGGAACGACTTGATCCAAATGCTGGAGGTCCTGGTTCAAAAACGCATCTTGTCCGATTAATTTCAATTTCAATATATCAGATGTTAAATGAACATTTGCTGTAAATATACAAATTGAATGAATATCAGCTGATACCTAATATTAAAGGAATCGGACTGGTATTGAATTCAAGAGATGCTCATGGCAGGTATGTTTTTGGTTCCATTAAAAAAAGTACAAACAGCACAAAAAGGCACAAAGCTTGAGTCTGACTGCACACATCACATGGAAATCAGTGTACACACTTCAAAGACCCCATAAAACCCAAAAGTATTAAATCACTAGAATGCATCTTTAAATACCACCCAGTAGCATTTATAGGAGTGTAGCGTTGCCTCTGACCTCTACCATTTGGGGTCACACTGATGAAAATCAAATTTAGAAGAAAAAAGCATGATCAAAGCGAACTACAGGACAACAAAACATTTCATTTTTGTTTTATAGAACATACACAGGTACTGATGTTGCAGTAAAACTTCACTGATGATGCAGGGAAAGATTTCTTTTATGTGGAGAGAAAAAGAGGGTGAAGATGTGATTGGCAGACAGAAAGGCATGCAGGGCTGCTTCTGACAGGCAGACATACCGACACAAAGCAAATCATGGACTATTTGATGGAGGCTTTCATCCAAAGCATCTAACAACAGAAAGGGTGCATACAGTGCATTAAGCAGGGCAGTAGCCACTGTTAGTGAGTCTGCAGCTTGATGGCTCCAGCGTGTCCCTAAATGACAAACGAACCGATCGCAGGGACAGAAAGAGAGACAGACAGAATGGAGGAAAGAGGACCGACAGACAGAAAGGCGAAGTGGTTGGGAGGCTTGGGAGGCTGGGTGTCTGACGGCTGCGCTGCTTCTCACGCCTTCATGTTTTCCTGCCAGATCAGCCTGACAGAAAATCAATGACGCTGCACTCTCGTGGAGACGCGCAGTGTCCACCAAAACGCAAACCATATAGTGAGACCAAATATTCAACTCTGTTCTTTTTCGTAAATATCGTGGCGTGGAAAAGAGCAGGAATATGGTGATGCTGATTTCTAAGAATGAACCTGTTCCACTGGTGTATGCACCGGAATTTGTCAAAGCAATAATTCAGTCTTTAGAGGCCGCTGCAAGAGGCCAGTTTCCTCCACGAACCCGTCGATATGAATGGAGACCGTGGCTTGTTTGGGCACATACACAACCTAAATTCGCATCTGAGCGTTTCAGTCTGTATCTGTATAATGTGTGTCTTGAGAGAAGGGTGTTCCTGTGTGCGCGCGCGCGTGTGTGTATATGTGTTGGGGGGGCATCGCGTCCAGCATGTCCGACAATAGGTGCACTGACGTTTATGCGCAGCCAATATTCTAAGGATGGAGGAAAAGGAGGGGTGGTATTCGCACGTACATCATTTCATTCTAATGGTGAACTGCACCAGCATCAACATGAGCTTGTTAGTAAAGGCATCTAAGGCTGTATTTGCGAAGACTACACCAGATCCATTGTGAAAAGGATACATAATAATCCTCACAGAGGGACCACATGTGTTGAACTGTGCTCACGGAACAACGTAAACATAGAGAAATGAAAAGTTCTATTTACCTTCATGTCATTGACAATCGCCTGGAAAAGACCCCCGAGGGCCCCGCATTCCTTCTCCACGGTCTCCATGTTTGCCAAATCCACCATTCGCCGGAATTTGCAGAAGCGCGCACCAACTGCGCGCTACCAACACCCAGCAGGAAAGAACAAAAAAATCCAAAAATGTATTTCCACAAAATTACAATCGATCTCTCCGGTTTCTCCTTTGAACCAGAAGATCGTCAATTGCTGAAGGATGCAGCCAGAGCAGAAGGAAGAGGGGGGCAAATAAAAGACCGATGCCGAAACAAACGGCTTTGCGCTGCGGTCTCTTTCAAGCTAAGGGAAGATGGGTTGTGAGAAAGCAAAGACGGTCTCTCTCTCTCTCTCTCTCTGTCTGTCTCTGGGTCATCAGGCTGTGAGACTTTTGGGTGGTACCGGGACGACCGCGCTCATCTTGGCGCAGCCAGTGCTACGCGGAGTCGTTGAGGACGCATGTGAAAGCGGCGGAGAACGAGAGAGATGGATCGCAGTGCATGTGTGTGCATGTATGTATGTCAGGCAAGGTCTGTGTCTGTGCGTTCGTGTATGCATGTGCGCGTAGGTACAGGCAGGCTGTGATTGGTGCAGAGGCGGTGGGCTCAGCCGTGCGGGGAGAGCAGTAATACGATCCATGCAACTGCAAGGGAGTCAAAAAAGCAAAAGAAGCTGGACAACTGTGGACTGGCTGTCACATGGACACACACGCACGCAGAAACACGCATGCACACACCCCAGAATCAGCAGGGGTTAAATGTCAAGTAGATTTAGCTACCAGAGCAGTGTGTGTACATGTTCAGGACCCCTATTGCTCACTTTCATAACCTGTCAGAGAAGGACTGTATCAGGTCCAGTTATGGTCCTTTTTAAATGACACAGCATTGACGGGGAGACATGTTCCTTGTAGGTGTTATGCGCTAATAGTTCAGAGAGACAGTATGACAGTCAGCTGACACAACACAGTGAAGATTTACATTAAGAACACATCTAAAATAAAGACAATATTCTTATATGGACATGACATAAGTTCAAGGCTAAAATAACTTATACTCCTCTTCTGGGAGTATGTACACATAAAGTGTTCTTTATGAATATGCAGTTTCTACGTTTAAGTCATAAATTAATAAATTAAATGTGGCTTTTATTCCATGGGTCCATGACTTCTTAAACATTATAGTTTATGTTGTAGGCCAAGATGAAACATGCAAATAGTAGAGAACAGGAAGTACACAGTTGTGTTTTTGAATGAATATGAAGTGTTTGTATGTAAAATGTGCTGTTGAGCAGTATTCAAGCAACCTGATGCTTGATGGTTAAAAAGGTTAAAGGTCACAGTGCCCTGGATATTCCTGTGACCACAAATGGATCATGTAGAGGTAAATGATACCTTTTTCTTGTATTGGTTTCAGACATTAATATGTTACTGTCACATGATAACCTCATGATTTCAGAACGTGGTGTTTCCATGTTAGCATTGGAATATTCTGTGTTAAGATTAATAAAGAAATGGATAACACATTGTGTTATGCACATATGAATGAGCTTGTGTACACACACACACTCACAGCTCACTAAGTTTTTAGCGACCTGAGTGAGAAAGAAAAATGGGTACATACTGTTTCATATCAGAAACATTAAACTGTGTTACTTATGATTTTTAATGGACTTTAAGGTTTTTGAACTTATCCTTATTGTCAAAGCTTAACTTTATACTCTTCAACACTACGATATATACAGTACATAAGGTGTAAAAAGAGAACATCGTACTCGTACCAACAAGAAAACATCATCCCAACAGTGAAATATGGTAGAGCATCCTGGTTTAGGGCTGCTAGCCAATGTGGAGGGGAAAATGAATTCCCAAGATTATCAAGGTATCCTACAGGATAATGTCAGGGTGACTGTCCGCAACCTGAAGCTCAGAGGAAAATGGACGATGCAGCAGGACAATGACCCAAAACACTGAAGTAAATCTACTACAAAATACTGTAGCTCCAGAGTCTCAAAATCCAACTTTGGGAGTTATTCAATCTGAACCACAGACCTCAGCCCAATAGAGATGATGTGGATTGACCTCTCGAGAGCCATTCACACTAATTGTCCTAAGACTATTGCTGAGCTAAAGCAGTTATGTAAGGAAGAATGGTCCAAAATCCATCCTGAATGTTGCGCAGGTCTAATCCACAGATACAAGAAGCACTTGCTTAAGGTTATTGCTGCCATTATTGTTCAACCAGTCATCAAAACAGTGTGGCATTACTTTTATGTTTAATGTCTGTGTTCAATAAAGACACGAGAGATCATAAATGTTCATGTTTTACCAGCTTAGAAATATTGTGTTTATGTGATTTTGGTAAAGATTAAGTCACATTTCATGTCTAATTTATGTTTAAAACCAGGAAATTGCAAACAGGGCCATTACTTTTTCTCACTGTACTGCACTAGTTGGCTTTTGAAATGGTTGTCGGTTTTCCAATCAAGTTCAAGTCAATTGACTTAAATGTCTCAGTTATCTTTCAAACACAAAAAGCAAACATTAACATTGTTATATTGTTTTTAATAATTGTAATATTGTTAGAATTATTGATTTTGTTATAAAGAGACTCACATTAATACATATCAGTTTTTTAACATATTGTATATGTCCACCACTGACATATAATATTACAAAGCCTTTGTTTGCTTTTTTTTATCACCACATAACAGATTTGCCTCTGGCTGTCCCTCTGTCCTTTACACAGTTCAACTCTTTACCTGCAAGAAATCAAAGACATCGGTAAAAAAATTGTGAGACACTGAAATGTAGACATGAAAGTGAATTAGAATGTTACATGCTCACCTGAATACAAGTTGCGAATCAAGACTCTTTCCATGCATAAAGGGGCTTATTACCAAACAATTTTTATAAATGGTAATTTTAACTAGTTTAACTGATTAGATAACAAGAAGGATTTAAATCGTGCCTTTTTTTTTTTTTTGGTTTATCTAAAAGTTACATTTTTGAGTTGTTGATTGTAGAACTTCTGCTTCCTTTTTCTAAAACAGCATTTGATCAAACAGAACTGAATCCATGTCAATTAACAAAATCATAGACATCTCATAATATTGACTGAAAATGGTCAACATTATCTTGTGCCAAGGTAGATGCTGTTGCAGTAGGTTGTGTATCTTTTTGCCTCTTTGCATCTTGCTCAGTTACTATTATACAAGTAGCCATGAATGAACCACTGATCTCAGGGGCCTATGACGAAATATTTTTTAAATATTTGGTAAATTAAGCAAAATGTCCCTATTGAAAGTGATTTAAATTCAGTAATTAAAAAAACAAGTTGTTAAAGTTAAAAGCCTTTGCTAAGTAATTAGTTTTACAATAGTAAATAAAGTATAGAGATGGAGGAGGTAAATCAGATGATCACTGTAGCTCAGTTGGCAAAGCAGTCATCCACGGACCACAGGGGTCAGTGATTCGATCCCTGTTCCCAGCTATATGTCGAAGTGTCTCTGGGTAAGACACTGAACCCCCAATAGCCCTTTCACATCCCCAGCTGTGCAGTGCCGGTCCAAGACCGGTAGAAATTGGGGAGGGTTGCATCTGGAAGGGCATCGGCCGTAAAAACAGGGACAAATCAGCATGCAGACAATGTTCCGCTGTGGCGACCCTGAACCGATGGGATAAGCCTAAAAGAAACTTTTTTATACGAACCAAAAAGATGCCTAATCAGAGACCATGTTTCTTATCCTGCCTTTTGGCTCTCTTTAGACAGCCACTAGCCAGAAAAGATACAAACGCGAAAGGTAGATGTTGTCTCATATTGTGGACGTCCCTGAGTCAATCCACTGCTAAAGAAAACTGGTGCCCTTTAAAGTCTTGAAATATTAGGTCCTCAACTTTAGAGGCTTTTTGAGAATAATGTGACCAGCTTGACTGCATTTGTTGTTAAAAAAAAAAACTGGTAAATCCATATAATGCAGGTATGCTTTCAGATATGTCTCCTCGTGTCTGCTGTCTGGACCGGGGAGGTTGTCACTTGATTTTAATCACTACTCCTAATATTCATTAAGGCAGTAGATAATATGCTGTAAAGCTGGTCCAGATGCAGGACTTTTTGGATTCCTGGATATCTCCTTCAGCCTAATCCTTCTTCCAGTCTGACACAAATTGGTACACAATCCTCAGTGCTGTGCAGGAAATGCTTCTACATCACTGCAATGTTCCTTTGACTCATACTGTTGGCGTATTGATTTTATTCAGAGAGGTCTGCCATGGAAATACTGTACTTCTCTGATGTAGTTCAACTGAGTTTAATTTATTTACTCTCATAATGGACACTGTTGGCATGGCAATATTGTGTCATGCTTTCTTTTGTTCATGCTGTAGGGAACAGCAGAGTGGGAACATTAATCACTTGTCTCTCTTTCCATAAGTCTTTTACAGACATGTTTGAAAGTTTTGAGAATGCTGTCCTGGAGCTGGAACTTTAAGTTACTAAGCATAACCCAGGGGTCTATGAGTGCGAATGATCTCTGCACTATCGCAGGTCACAGTAAGTGGAATAAACATGCTTTGTGTGATGTGTTTTATCAAAGACTCTTTCCCACAATTGGGGATGATTAGAGATTGAATTGCTTGAAGGCCCTGGCTGGTTGGGTTGATCACTAACTTCACAAGGTACGTGCCGAGCAAGGAAGGGGCCTATAGGAGCCTAGGATAGGTTTGGTTGATTACAGCAGTTTAAGTTAATAGAAGTCTTAAAATAAGTGGAAGAAATATTTGCCATATTCAGCTGGTCTGTTTAATTTTCGATGGAAATTGTGTTTGGTTGATTTCAAAATGCTTTATATCAGAAAGAAACTATGATTGTTATTTTGACTAAATAAGTACTTTTATTCTGATAGAGTAGAGGGAGGGGAAGTCAGGTAAAAAGTCACGAAAACAAAGGTTTATTTTTTGGATTTTTTGGGAAATTAGAGGAAAGTGGAGCCCCAGTTTTTTGGCCTCTCTCTCTTTACGTCTCTCTTTTTTTTATTTTTTGAGTGTTTCATGCCAATGATGTTCTGTTGAAAATTCTGCATGTTGAAGACTGTTATGTACACATTACACATGGGTCTAAGTAAACATGTAAATTTCATTGAGTGGTCCTTTGGATTTGTGGATGTGGACTGAGTGACACGAGAGAGTCAAGCTAAGGCTTCAATTCAAACCTACAGGGCCATTGACAATCATCCTCTGCCACAGATAACCCACAGCATCACGCCGATTCAAATGATTAGGTCCATTACCGTCATGAGAATACCACATTATTTGTCATTTGCTCAATGTTCTGTTATCTTGGGGTTTTTGTGAATTTGCCAACATCAACATCACATTGATAGGGCAATGGGAGTCATTCTGGGATAGGGGACCTACATTGTCTGCAGATCTCAGGTCCTGAATTTTTTCCAAGAACCTTATCAAAGCTGGAAATGTCATGCTTTCTCTGTGTCCTTTGTCATCACAATGAAAAGGTGAAAACCATGTTAGACTGTGTTGTTTCTGATTCACACAAACTGCTACAATGTTTCTAGGGCTTTCCAGACTTTTACATGTGTTTCATCCACGGGTATAGTTCTTTGGCTACCCTGCTCCACCAACTCACCTCTGTCAACAGACTTTTCAAGTGGAGCCCTGAGGCAAAGGCAACATTCAGTGAACTGAAGCAGAGATCAATCTCCACTCCCATCCATTCTCTGTCTGACCCTCAGCAAGAGTTTGTGCTGGTTGATGCTCCAATACATCTGCACAGAGAAGAGACTAAACTTACATCAAGCCAGTAGCGCCCAGTTCTTTACTCACTTAAATTTTACATTTGCCTATTACCAAGAATCACATGAAATCAAACATGATGCCTTATCATGCCATCTTAGCTCCCAGAGCATCCTTTCTGCCACTGTCGTCATTGAAAGACCCCAAAGGGGCACAGACAACAAGGTACGCAATGCAATATATGACTAACCTGTTCTTAGTAATTTCCCTGTGACTCATTTGTTCCAGCCAATCTCCAGGCGTCAGTTCTCACAAGATGCCTGCCAACAAGGAGCTGTTTTACACCCAAGCTATGAGAAAGCAGCATTTCTTGTGGCCCACATTAGCTGCAGATATGTGAGTGTTTGTCACTGTCTGTCAAGTGTGTGCAAAAAACAAGTACTCGCATCAAGCCCCTGCTGGTCATCTACGTCCTCACCCTGTTCCATTGTCTCTCTGGACTGTGTAACAGGTTTGCCCTCCTGGGAAGGTAATTGTGTTATTTTGACCATTGTGGACAGATATTTGAAGATTGCTAATTTGCCTAAACCCATATGTGCCAAAGAAACTGCTGAGATCACGTTAAAGTGGATTTGTTGTGTTCATGGACTCCCCACTCCCAAGTTTGCTGATTGATTCTGGAAAGAATTCTTCCAACTACTGGGGACTTCTGTGATTTTTATTTTTTTTTCAAGACCAGAAGACAGAATGCAATAGCTCAGAGACTAGAGGTCAGTTTTTTCATCTGTTCAAGCCTTAGTCCACTGCCGTTGTCCTGAGTACCTGGCTCCAGCTGACACCTTGCCAAAGTCCTCCCTAAACTATGGCCAGGCAGCCAACTAACAATGCTCCCACCTACATCATTCCCTTGACAAAGAGTATTCCAGGTCACTTGTCACAATATTCCTGTTAAGATGGAGTCCAGAAAATTGTCTTCATCAGAACCTTTTCCATTGTTGTTGTGTTCAGTTATAACATGTCTAACCTGCGACCTTCATCTTACTCTTTTTGCAGTGAACAGCCAAACTTAAACCTACATGCACCTGCAGATAAATATGCTGGATTGTCAACCCAATGGCGCAACAATGCACAGTGAGCAACACACTGAGGCAAAAAGGATTTTACATTGTCTCTTTAATGTTTGTTGTATTTGAAATGCTTGAGGTAGGATTAGTCACTGGGTATTAAAATGGCCTTTTTACATGCACTAAAAGGGGTCAGCATTGTATGACTCACATGCTGCAGTTAACATATGACAAAACTGGCTGTGTATGGAGATATAATTCAAGAAATGTAGCCCTAAAGACAACAAAAGATAGAGCATTTGTTCTTTTCAATTCTAACTGAAGTCTAAGTATTCCTGCTTTTTGTTAACACGAATTTTTAATGCATTGCTGTTAGAGCAATTGGAATAAAAATTCAAATTAAACAATGTGCTCTAACCTTATATAGTCTCTAGTTTTATAAATTAGGTTATGCAAAGAATTTTATAGTGAAAGCAAGTTCCAACTCTGTGTGGTTGAGAACTGGCGAATGAACTGATGCACATCATGAAAGTGCACACAAACAGACATATACATATATATGTGCAAAGTAGAATCTCTCTCTAGGTAGCGTCACATGTCAGAAGAATGCATTTCTTTTCAGAAGCCGTTGAACTTGAAGATGTTGAATGCTGAAAGCAAATATTCTTAACACAATAGTGTCCTGCATTGTGTTGATTATGTTTAGTTTTTATTTTAAGAAAATGATTAATCAGTCTGTAGTTGTATCAAAGACAGCTAAAAAGTGCTTTCAGTTTTGTTTTGGCGAGAGAGTAACTAAAACCCAGCACCATGCTACAGCAGCATTTACCAGAAATATTATAGAAAGCAGATTTCCAATGCTATATATGGCATTAGATGATGCGACGATCTAAAAGTCAGTCTGTAAAATGGATTTATTTCTTTTTAGTGGAAACATTCCATTACTAATTCGAGTAGCTTTTTCAGTCTGACGAAATTGGGCTAGGGGACCCAAAAAGATCCTCCAGGGTGTTTTTTTTGTTTCACCTGCCCTGGATAGGCTTATTAGGTCTAAAGTGGTGAACCTATGCTGTCGAGGGCCAACATCAGTCCTGTTTGTTTTCAAATTATCCCTGCATTACCTGATAGATTAAAGAGCAGGATATGAAGATAAGCATGTTTGACAGTAAACCCACTGCAGATGTCGATCTGATATTTGTGGTTAGAGCAGTGGATGGGTGTGTAGCAAGTCATTAATTTGGGTGGGCAAACCTTCTTTTTGAGCTTTGTATTTTATTTTATTTTTATTTATTTTTTTTAATATATGGTGTCCAGGTTCCTCTTATTTTATTCCTACCTTTACTTTGTAAATTAGTATCATCCACAGCACCAAAAAGATGTCATTTAAAAGAAAGTGAACAAAACGCAGATGATAGTGTATATATGTATTATAGGTATGAAGTGGCAAAAGAAATACGTCTAGCAAGGGCATAGATCTGCATGTAGTAAGGACATGTCCCTACTAATAATTTGAGGGGGAATAAAATGCCCTCTCTAATATTTCAGCAAATCTTTTTGCATTATCTTTTGAAAGATCTCCCATGTGCCCTTCCTACAGTTACATCTACAAGATGACCAAATGAGGATGCTTTCATTTGACTGCCTAAAATGGATGAGGCTATCTGCAGGCTCATGTGCAGAAAAATATTGTATTTACTTGCCAACACAGAGGACACAAGAGTTGGCGGTCAATGTGCTGACAAAGGCAAGTTATCGAGGCAGTTTGTATTAGTGTTTCAAATGACCAACCCCCTCCCTTTTCTTACCACAATACATACCCACAATAGGAGTGAGAAGAAGAAGGCTGACGAGGAGATACGTCATGTTTTGGGTTTGTGTAGAATAGTTTGGAACTATGGGGAAGTTGTGTCCCTACTGATATTGACGTGTAGAACTCCATGTTTTCACCCCCGCACCACGTTCTACAGAGCCAGTAGAGCAGCAACTAGTTACGACTAGATACAGAAGTAAATTGACATTTTATGAATAGCAGAGTCCAAGATGCAAGATGTGTAATTTATCTAGAAATCTGTAAAACAATTGTTTGTTTTAAATTTGGTGGCCGACTTTGTACGATAAACTTAACTTATAAAAAGCTTTGTGAGGTTTCCAGAAAGAAACTTCAACCACTGAGCACTTCTGAGCACTTCTGTTTGTAATTGGTAATTGGTTACCTGAAACCTTTGTTGGTAAAAAAGAAAGCAGAGATAAACAGTGCATATGTTATTGTAGGTGACAATTTCAATAAAAAAAAAAGAAGGCATGTAATTGATCAGAGTTTGTGGACAATCAGCCTTTGTGCCTTGTGTTTTAATGGTAGTATTTACATCCCATTTACCCTAATTGTCCTTTACTGGTTTTAACTCATCACTTATCTTCTTTTTAGCAAATCCAGCCTTCGTGCATAGTGTCAAAGACCTGCAATTGGTGTTTTGCCCTTAATTAAAATGTACCCGTATCTTTCTCTGACTTTAAATAACCTTTCCAGTTAGTTAAGTTCACCAAACCTTAACCATATTTTATTTGCCACAACAGCAATGTTCTAAATGTAACGTAGTTGCCATGCAGCTATCTGGGATTTTCAAAACAAATGTCACGTATATGTTGAAAAAGTCAGCCACTGAACACATTTGAAGGTTTTTGCCTATTATCAGTATCATCTACACTAAACTAGTATTTGTGTACTAGTTATCTTTATAGATGTCTCACATGAAGCGATGTGACATGTGTCATAGTCATGGTATATTGGAAAACGAACTCTGATCCTCTGCTGTCTTTCCTTAGGATTTAATTATTTTAGTCATGACTTTCTCTCTCTCATTTCCAGAATTGCTTCCTCTCTGTGTGCTGGGTAAGTCCCTGCGCCTGTCAAGTGTCAGATCAGACTAAATGTTGAAAGGGTAAAAGAGAGAGTGGGGCGAAAACAACAAAACAAAAAAAAAAAGGGAAATCTTAAGAAAAGAAGAGCACAAGGTTGCTACAGAGAAGGGAAGAGGGAGTGAGAACAGTAAAGGAAAGACCCCAATTTTTATCAAACCTCCTGCACCCCTCCTCTTCCTCCTTTGTGTGGAAGAACAGAATGTAGGTCTGCACTTGCCTACAGCCATCAGCAACAATCAGTTCTGCCCCAGTTACTGACGCATCTCACAGACTAAACACATGCATGTACGTCACAACAGGCATAAATACACTCACAGATTGAACACAGAAGCAGACAAATTTACAATATGTCTGCAGAACACACACACTGTGGCCCACACAGACATGATGTGCAACACACCTTCCACGCATTTAAGGATGGTGATGTTTCTATATTGATAGCTTTTGAAAGCATCTAACATAGGTAATATTGTAATTATTTTGCATACAGTGTCACTGATAACACCTTCTGATTAGTCATATATAGAATCACCGGGACATCTCTGCAGCACTTAGAGGTGTACATCACGATCAACTTAATCAAATAGAAACAAGAGAACCAAGAACTTGGAACTGTGAGATAATGCATGTGTCCAATCTAGACCAACATTATGGCAAATGAGAATATATCTCCACTGACAGATTTCTTTTGTGAATGTCAGTAATCAGTTGATAATGTAAAATGACATGAGTCTTTGTGCTTCAGGTCAAAATGTCAGTCAGGTCAGAGCAGGTTCTGTCCTGCTCCAAGTGTAGCACTAAGGACTCAACTACAGTTACTGTACAGTTATACAGCGATCCATCATTTTAAATGCTCATTGTTTTATTTTGTCTCTTTAAGGACTTTGTTATAAATCATAAAAATATAGAGATCCAGTTGTTCTTTAATGCTTAATGAAGACGCTGTTGCTATTTCAAACTAAACGTCTACGATGGTAAACATTCTTAAATCTGAATACAAAGACATTTTCTATATTTGTTCTTCACACACATAACAGAAGTGTGTTGATGCTTCTCCTAATAGGATTTGACCCACGAGAGCAGAACAACATCTGTCAAGCATCCTCCTTATCTTTATTCTTTGTTTATGTGTGTATGTGTATGTCTCATTTAAAAAGATGCTTTGCACCAGATTGTGCCAATGGCTAATTTCCATGTGTGTTTCCTGGCAGGAAAAAGGTAAAAATATTTTATTCCGACTTTATGGGCAACACTTTATAGAGTTACAACAATAGTTTTTAAAGCTTTGGGAAATACACTTTTCTTAGCTGAACTATTTGTAATATAAGCAACAGAAGCTCCGGGACGTCTCCTGCTAGAAGACTAGAAAGCAAAAGGGCCTTTTACCATGTAGTCTACAATCGCCTTTTATTCAAAATCTAATTAGATTGTTCAATTTCATTTACTTTGAAACGGTTTATTTCATCACACATAACAAATTAAATGGTTAAAAGTGGATCATGTGATGCATATTATTGTTTGAAGCAAATAATTTGAGTCATTTTTTGACTGGAATAACTCCAGTAACATTGACATACAGTATTTTCAGAACAGGCACCAATCAGATGTCCTCCTCTCCCACAGCCAATTTATATAATTCAAATCCCACAATCTTTTATCTAAACAGCAGATTTAAGTTCTTTTTTCACCACAATGTACAACAGTCATCTGTCTGTTCTTAACTACGTCATGTAGAAAAAACACAGAAACAAACCCAACGAAATCTTCAACAACTGTGTCGACTTTTTTAAAGCTGTCAAATTACACACACCCAATCACCTTGAGAAGACGAGGGGCTACACCTACGTGGGACAATCAGTGCAACCCTAATGGCTTTTATGGCTTTAGGTGGAATTGTCAATTTACAAAAAACTCTACAAGGTGTGCATTGTGTGTTTGTGTCAGGACAAAATCAGTGCTTACTCAAGAAACTATAACATTTGTATTACAGTAGCTGTTTGAAGTAATTAATATTTGGGCTAGAAATATGAAATGATCGGATTTGATGTGCAGCAAAATAGGTATTATCTTCTTTCTTCCTCTTGTTTCCAAAATCAATGTGGAAATTCAAAGGGATTTGATCTGCGTAGCTTCATCTCACACAGGTGAGAGTGTGGAGTGGGAACCCACTGGTCTAATAATGATGTGACTGACTTTTCTCTGGCAGAGATCTTGATGTCCATGGGCCTCCAACGCAACCTCGGTCAAACAAATCTGCCCTTACTCTTCCACATCACACACGGCAAAAGGCCCATCATCCGTATGCAGACACAGCAGAGCACTGAAGTCAAAGATCCTCCCAGCTTTATGGGAATAGCTTAAGATTTTGAGGTTCTCTTTGGGAGTGACGAGGATTGACAGGATCAGGAATGAAGACATCAGAGGGACAGCTCATGTTAGATGTGTTGGAGATAAAGTCAGAGAGGCCAGATTGAGGTGGTTTGGACATGTTCAGAGGAGAAACTGTGAATATATCGGTAGAAGGATGCTGAGGTTGGAGCTGCCAGGCAGGAGGTCTAGAGGAAGAGCAAAGAGGAGATTTATGGATGTAGTGAGAGAGGACATGAAGAGAAGAGGATGCAGAGGACAGGGTTAGATGGAGGCAGATGATTCGCTGTGGTGTCCCCTGACACTGAACAGCTGAGAAGAACGTAAGAAGAAGAATTTCTGGAAAAAAGTACAAGCAACCTATTAATATTCCTCAAGGACTGAAAATTGCAATCAGAAATCTACTTAACACTTTTGCAAAGGTGTAAAACTAGAAGCACAGCTGATCATTTGAAAGGTTGCAGGCTTAAGGGCGCTGAAATATTTCTATCGGACCAAAATAAATGGTAATGTTAGGCTAGTGGTAAGGCCAGCTAAGCAAAAGGGATGAGAAGACTCTAGGACCGAAGAGCAGGAAAAGAAAAGGACAAAGAGAAGAAAGGATGTGGCCTTATTAATTTTTCACTTTCATTTAGAGTCAATTATTTAAGAGGCATGTTGCATTGCGTCTCCGATACACCACAGGCCCTCACATTTAAGGCACCTCAACATCAACACACTGTCACACACCAACTATGCACAATAACAGCATATGTATTCACCATATTCATAAATTGTGTCTTGCATAGACACACTGCTCTGCATACAGACGCTTGTGCACAATCCCAGGGGAGCTGATTAGGGTAAGATTTGTCAGGCAACCTTCCCCCCACCCACATATCTGCTACATCGCCATCCCCACTTTCAGCTTTTTTTCTTTGAATCATTATAATAATATGCACACAAAGACAGAGAGAGAGAGAGAGAGAGAGAGAGCGACAGCTCAGACACCTCTGCACTAAGTAATATTGACATATGCTTTTCTATTAACATTTCAGTTTGTTGAACCGAACTATTGTAGTTATTTTATAAGAAAAAGCCAAAAGAATGTATATATCGACATATGTACAGTGTGTTAACATTATCCAACTCTACTGTGTGTTGTGATCGTCATAAACTATGCTGTTTAAAATGCTTTTTGCTTTTTTTACACACAGCCCCAAATAGACTACAGAAACTATAGACTAAAGAAAAAGTTTTTGTTTCACTGACACTCTAAATCCATAGCAGCAAGAGTACATGATGTAGACTTTCTTTGCACTTTTGCATACACTACATGTCTGTGTAAATCTATTATACCTTCAACAACTGTCAGGCGAAAATCACCAGTTTCAAAAAGCACAGATGAAAAAGCAACTGTGTATACTTTTCATCGTTAATAATGGACCAATTAGTTTAGTCACTTCTGGTATTGAACATGCTGGCTGAGTGATATGGCTTACGTAAGTGGAATGACTTATATTTAATGTCCTTAGCTCTACCTGTAAAAATAGATTCCTGACTTTGTGAAGTGACAGAGAGACTGAGAGACTGGGTTAGATTCGGATTTCATGAAATGACAATGATGGAGTGAAAATTAGTCCTCCAAGCCCCAACATATCACCACCATCTAATAATCACAATTTATTATTGACTGTTAGTAACCGCAGGAGCATGTTCAGAACCTTTTTATTAAGAGTTGTGGTCATCTTTTGAGACACCATGCTGTAGTTGGTAAGGATTAAGAATACAATTTCAACCATCCTGTACATCCAGATAAATCAAAATAATTTCAGAAACTCTTTAAAATTTGCTCCCTGACGAGCAGATGGGCATATTTTAACATGAAATTTCAAATTTCACAGGGTAACAAAAAGAATCCAACTCCACAAATATCTCCTGTGTTTCAGACACATTTTGAGACTAGTTGTCAAACTATTGTCTGCTTCTTGGCCCAGATACATCACACCGTCTGGATACAGCACAGAAACAAGGCATCTGATCAAAGAGTGTAGAAGAGAAGAAGAAAAGCAAAATAAGGACAATAGAGACAAAAACAGCAGAAACTGGCAGAATTCAAAAACAAGGGAATTACAGGGGGAGAGGAATGAGTTTAATTCAAAGAACAGCAGACTATTTGAATAAAGTCAGAGGATGTGGGGTGATGTTACTGGCTCTGGAGAGAACCTGTAGATCTGGAGCCCCATTGTCTTGTATTTCAATTAAAAAATATATGTAATATATACAGTATATAAAGGCTTTATAATTTGTAAATGAGCAGCATGATCTCTACATTTCTTCCCACCACTGTCAGAGTTTTTAATGCTTTCAGAAGAAGTGTGTTTGGTGATGATTACATGAAGGGGACAATTCAATGTTGGAAGGTCTAACTTGGCTTAAAAAAGCCACAATTAATGAGACAGGAAATTTTGCCCCACTCACAATATTAGAGCCCGTGGTGCAGAGAAAATACCCCTAATTAACAGCTCACATTACAACACATTCCAAATTGTATATAAAAATAAGAAAGTTTCTCTCCTCCTTTGTGTATAATTTTTGGATATGTGTATATATGTTTACACGTGTGGCAGTAAAGATCAGGCATCACGCACGGGCACCGACCGCAGGATCAGTGGTTCAATTCCCGGTTCGTCCTGGCTATTTGTCGAAGTGTCCTAAACCACTGCCACTGAATGTTTGTGTGAATGAGTAAATGAGAGGCAACATTGTAAAGCACTTTGGATAAAAGCCATTTACCAAGAACCATATCACATGGCCAACAGGGGTCCCTAAACTGTTATCTGCAGGTTTTATATAATTCTGAACTGTAAATAATTTGATAAATGCCATGCTTATATTCACACTAATAGTTTATAGCATGGATTTGATAGTTTTTTTGATAGATTTTAAGCATTCAAACTGGTTAATTGTCTGCTTAAATATCATTTTTATTCAAAGTGCTTTGAAATGTTGGTTCCCATTCACACAGACAGACACAGCCACACACCATCCAAGCTGCTCCTCTGACCCACCAGGATGTATGTGGGATCAGTGCCATCTCCAAAGACACTTCAACATGTAGTCAGGAAGGACTGGGAGTCGAATCACTGACCCAATGGAGTTCATTTTCTCTAAGCCTGATTTTTTTTTTCTTCTTCTTTTGCTCTTTGTTTATGGCAAGTTTTGGCTACAGGCTCACACAGACTCAAAAGTTCAATCTGTCCAATATAATAACATTCTCATTTCCCTTTCATGGTCCATAGCATCATGACAGAACTAACTTCATAAAATCTCACATTAGAATGAACAGTTTAGAGATTAGTGTGCATGTGCATGAAATCATAAAATCATGATTATATGAGCAGATGGCAGATGTTTGGTGCTTGCATGGCATTTAATGACTTCTGCCACTGAGATTGATGTAACAACTGACTATTACCCTCTAGTGGTAACGTTGGGCACATGCACGGGGAAATACACATAAAAAATCCGTCTGCTTATGCAGAGCATCCACCCATGAGACACATAATACACATACATTATGTCTTTAACAACAAACAATTCTGTCATGCAACAACCGCATGCTATTTATATCATGGTTTTGTTACTGATTACTATCACTTTGATATTATGATAACTACTATTGCTTAATGGTGCCTTTATATATATTTCTTTCTTATAAACAACACATTTCATAGCCGTGATTTGTTTGAATCACTATTCTATATCAGGCTATTTATTACAAAAACCTTGAACAAAATCAGTTTAACAAAATCTGTCTATTAATTAATTTTTGTATTTATCGTTGATATTATAATAAAATAATAACCTGCATTAAAAGGCGAATGTTTGGACAAGAAAATATTATTAACATCTGTCCCAATGCTGCAAGTTGATTGCTTACTTTGCCTGAACCATTCAACCACTGGCTCATATATCAGGCGCTAGTGGCTTCAGGTAGTGTCAGCCAATCAGAAACTAGAAGCACATGTCAGATCCGCCTTCAAATCGATACCATTGGTGGCGTTTTTTATTACGTAACGACATTGTGGGCGGGGTGTTTGGTACTACGCTTTGTGTTGTCCAGCGCTTTACCAGCTGCACTTGGCCTTGGAGGAAAGAAGAGCTGAGCAGCTGGCAGTTGGCTGGGTAACCCTACAGTTATCTACAGGTGAGTGGGTCATGGTGATGAAGTGCATCTGTAACAATACTTTAGTTCAGGTTTAAAGCAAGTTTTACCTGCAAATAATGTCTATAATGTCGTGCCATTTGAGAGGCACCGTTCAGGATGCACTTACGAGGTAACCTAGCTTAACGTTTGTTCCCACTAAGTTAGCTTCTCGAAATCATTAAGTGCAGGTTGAGGAGAGACGTGGTAAAATTCAGTTTATTGAACATATAACGTTATTTAAATAAACTCAGACATACCTGTTGTTATTAACGTTATGCAACATCGCCGTCGCCCTTCTTTCTTTAATCTGTATGTGGTAGAAACCGCTGGAAAAATCATGCAAACATTATCGCGGTGGTATTCAAGTTCCTATCTAGTTTAACACTATTTTGTGTTTTTTGTGAATATTTCCCCGTGACTTGACATAACTTTTACTACAGAAGCACGCGGGTGTGTACGTGACTGGAAGGTGTGTACAGTAACAGAGCATTTAAATACATTTAGTAGCAGCCAAAGGTGGCAAATAACTAATCGTAACTAATTTACTCAATTACTGTACTTAAGTACAATTACTTCAAATGTTTACTAGAATATTATCATGTTGGCTACTTTCACTTCACTACAATTCAGGCGAAGATAATGTAGCATAGTTTTACAACACTACATTAAATTTACAGCTTTCGGTACTAGTCACTATTGTACAAAATCTTGTGCAAAACCTAACTAGCTGAAAAATTATGATGTATTATTATAAATAAACGACCTGCCAGTAGATTAATAGGATAAATTCTACATATTGCGTTTATGTTCTTCTGTCAATATCTGCTGGCAGCAGTGGTTTTAAGGCTGGTTGAACACACCAGCTTTATCAAGCTGATCTTCATTATATCACATCCACAAAGCCATGTACATTACTTTAGCTCTCACTATTAGGTCATTATCTGTTTAAATTGTAAATGTTTGATTTGCAGAACATAGCTGCATAACTTGTAATAATACTTTCACTTTTCAGTACTTTCGAATGGAATAATGTTGGTTGTATTTGAAAGGTGTCAAAACAAAGTGCATCAAATCATACTGTGTATCTAGCTTTTAGTTTCAGACCACAACATTAACACCACCAGGTAGTATTAATGCTGTGGCTTTATTTGTGTATTTGAGGAGTCAGACTGTAGGTTGTACAGTTGTAAAAGGGCTGTGGTTGTGTACAAGGTGCAAGATGTTGTTGTATATTTGATCTTAACCTAATACCTTGATCTTTCACCAGAGCTGAATAGCGCAGACATAATGGAGGCCGCAAGGAGACGTACCCAGCACAGTGCCAAGGGAAAAGCATCTGATCAGATGGAGAAGTCGGCAACGTGGGGGAGAGCCTGGTGAGCTGATATTATTATGTCACAGCTTTCTGTAGGCAATTATGTCATCTAAATAAATTGCCAAAAGCTGCGATGTTGATTCACAGAATCAAAAACCCATATTTACACATTCATCTAAGGTTTACAAAGAAATTCCTTTATTAACAACATCTCCAGTGTATGAGACAGGCTCTGCAGATTTATCTGGTTTGAATTTATATATTCATTATATTTATATTCTCTATGCATAAATAAGCATAGATGCTGAGTTATAAAGTTTGAGAGAGAAATGGAATGAAGTTGTTATCTTACCTTGGTAAGAAATTTGACTCTTTGCTTATATGTGATCATATCGTGTCACCCTATCATGAAACAATCAACTCATACTGTATCTGTCTGTTAAAATAAATAATTCTCAGGGAGGTGGACTGGTTTTCCCTTATCGGTGTGATCAGCCTGCTTTGCTTTGCCCCCTTTATTGTCTTCTACTTTGTGATGGCCTGTGATCAATACGAGTGCTCCATCACCCAGCCTCTCTTTGAGTTGTACCAAGGAGAGACCACGCTGTTCTCCATCTGGGCCCGAGCACCCTCCTTCACCTGGGCAGCTGCTAAGATATATACCATCTGGGTGGCCTTCCAGGTATGAGAAAGGAGGCAAAAGTGGAAATTTAGCTTCATCTGTAGCCAAACATGAAGGAATTGTAGCAAATTTAAAAAAAAGTTGAAACAAGTTCTGTTTGTCTCCTAGGTGTTCCTGTATATGTGTGTTCCTGATGTGACTCACAAGTTTCTTCCTGGCTATGTTGGTGGAGTGCAGGAGGGAGCACGAACTCCTGCCGGTGATGAACACATGAAAACACATCTGTCCACATCTTTTTAATGAGACAATCGAATGCATTCATTTAAAGCACATGCTCTTTTAAAATTCAAACCTTCTGTGTTGTGTCCACATTCACTAGGCCTGATCAACAAGTATGAGATCAATGGGCTACAGTGTTGGCTTATCACTCATGCCTTGTGGTTTGCTAACGCTCACTATTTCCATTGGTTTTCCCCCACCATCATCTTTGACAACTGGATCCCTTTGATGTGGTGTTGCAACATTCTGGGCTACACTGTGTCCATCTTTGTTTTTATAAAGGCCTATCTTTTCCCCACCAATTTCGAGGACTGGTGAGTAGTGGCACACACAGGGCAGGATTTCACATGCATATTTGTTTCTGCATAATGTTTTTATGTATATACAGTGCCTTGCAAAAATAGTCATACTCCTTGAAAAGTGGTACATAATTGTGAAGTGAAAAAAAAAACAAAACTGTTTTTAAATTTTTTACAAATAAATATCTGAAAAGTGGGGCATGCATTTGTATTCAGCCCCCTTTACTCTGATGCCCCTAACTAAAATCCAGTGGAACCAATTGCCTTCAGCAGTCATCTAATTAGTAATTAGTAACTAATTAGTGTTACCTGTGTGTAATTTAATGTCAGTATAAATACACCTGTTCTGTGAAGCCCTCAGAGGTTTGTTAGAGAACATTAGTGAACAAACAGCATTATGATGTCCAAGGAACAGACAAGAGAGGTCAGTATAAAGTTGTGGAGAAGTTTGATGCAGGATTAGGTTATAAAAAAATATTCCAAGCTTTGAACATCTTATGGAGCACTTTACCATCTATATTCCAAAAATGGAAGGAGTGTCTGGCCTTTATAGAAGAGTGGCAAGAGCAAAGCCATTGTTGAAAGAAAGTACCATGTGCAGTGACAAGTCATATGAGGGACACGGCAAACATGTGGAAGAAGGTGCTCTGGTCAGATGGAACCAAAATTGAACTTTTTGGCCTAAATGCAAAACGATATATGCGGCTGAAACCTAACACTCCACAAACAGCATCATGTTGTGGGGATGCTTTTCTTCAGCAGGGACAGGGAAGCTGGTCAGAGTAGATGGGAAGATGGATGGAGTCAATACAGGGCAATTTTAGAAGAAAAACCTGTTCGAGTCTGCAAAAGACTCGAGACTGGGAATGAGGTTCCACAGGAGGTTAAAAATTGCTGTTCAGACTCTCTCCATCAAATCTAACTAAGTTCGAGCTATTTTGCAAAGAAGAATGGGGGAAAATTTTTCACTCTCTAGATGTGCAAAGCTGGTAGAGACATACCGCAAAAGACTCGCACCTGTAATTGCAGCAAAAGGTGGTTCTGCAAAGTATTGACTCGGGGGCTGAATACAAATGTATGTCACACTTTTCAGATGTTTATTTGTAAAAAACATTTATAATTTTCCTGTCACTGCACTATTATGTGCCACTTTGTGTTAACCTATCGCATAAAATCCAAATAAAATACATTTTATATTTGTGGTTGTAACATGTGAAACATTTCAAGTGGTATTAATACTTTTGCAAGGCACTGTATCAGTCCCTTCAGGAGTTTTCAATGTTTAATCGCAACAATGAATTCAACCATTAAACCTATTCAATAATTAATATTCAACAATCGTGAAATCACGTACTTTTGGTGGCAACAATCACAAAAATGTCAAAAATCCTAGAGGGACTGATAGACGCATAGTGTTTCAAATTCTGTAATAGTAAACAGCTTAATCAAAATTTTCACTCTGTGATTCTACAGCAAGTTCACAGGGAACATCTTCTACAACTTTATGATGGGTATTGAGTTCAACCCCCGCATTGGAAAGTGGTTTGACTTCAAGCTTTTCTTTAATGGCCGCCCAGGCATTGTAGCCTGGAGTCTCATTAATCTGTCCTACTTGGCCAAGCAGCAAGAACTGTACGGCCGTGTTACAAACTCTATGATTCTGGTCAATGTACTCCAGGTAAGAATTAAGATATATTGTAGTGTTATTACATATTATTAGAAATTCAGTAAGTGTATAATCACTTCACTGATATTTATTTTTAGTCACATTTTAGTCATTTGATGTTTGTTAGCTTTAATCTGATTTAGCTCGACAAAATCTAAAGACACTTTACTCTCATTTTATTCTGTACTTTTAAAAAGATATCTGTATCTATATAGCAATACAATATTACCCTGGATGCAGGTGTTGTCCTAAGTCTCAAATGTATTTGTTAACACGGTCGCTCTACTCAACAGAGAGTTATTCAGAACCTGGTTCACAGATATTTGGTCTAAAATATTGTTTGCTGGATACATTGTTTTCATTTGGCAAAAATGCAATGTTTGTGTCATGTTCTTTCCCTTTAGACACTGTTGTGCAAGTTTAAACTTCACAAGAACTAACATAGTTTAGTCCTTCTCTTACTTATACTTTGACCCTGACAGTTCACCTGATAAAGAAATTATCACACCATTTAATGGGCTGTAATGAACGTTCAGTTGGAGACCTGCTATCCTAATACTTTCAGTAACTTCTTATCTTGAACTGTGGCTTGAAAAATTGAAACTAAACAATTCTCAAGTCTTGCTAGAGAATCTGTCATTACATTTAGACACAGGACAGATCGGGAATTGGCTTAAATGCAGAAGTGCATATATGAAAGTTTAAGAGAGAAAGGGAATGTGATTATAAAAGTACTGTGTCCAACTCAAAGTCCCCTATTTGGAATCCCTCCAATCCACCCTGGCCTACAGTTGTATGCAAAAGTTTAGGCACCCCTGACAATGTCCAGTCACCTGGACGCACCGCCTGATCACCCAAAGCCTGTCTCAACTCCTCCCTGAAAACCCAACATTTTTCTTTTTTCAACTTCCACCAGTTTGTCGTCTGCTCTACTTTAGTCCTCCTCATCTTCCTCACGATCAGAGTCATTGTAAACTCCACCATCCTGTGTTTTCTGGCTACACTCTCCCCTATCAATAGACTCCCTATTTATAGTCACAGATCTCTTTCAGATTACAAGATCTAGTCCACCTGAGTGCTTCTAACTCTGCTCTTCTATATCACCCTATTTTCTTGCTTCTTCTGGAAAAAAGTATTCACTCCAGCTATTTCCACCTGGTGGACGAATTTAAAAATTTTAAATTGAAGGCCAGTATTCCAAAAGGAAATCTTAACCTAAAGGAATGTATAAGTTTAACTTAAGATAAATGTGGGATCAAAAATGTCATTTTCAATGGAAGATTTTTTTTCTCTGTATGTCAGGCTAACTTAAGGAACTGACACGACAATTCTAAACTTTTTTTTTCAATGAATATAGCTTTGACTTATTTGATGGCTTGAAAATAATAAAAAAAAACGAATGGCAGAAAATGTCTCTAGGATCTCTTAAGGGTTAAGTACTTAGACAGTAGATCTGCGGCCACTAGATCTCACCTTATTATCAGATCACTGGAAGGTAGAAGGCCACCTACTGAACCATAGTTACAGGCAGATAAAAACTGATAATGCCCCATTTAAGGTTGTATAACAAAACAGTCACATCTCCTACATAGTTTAACATTTTGTGTTTAGAAGCTGTTTCACCAGAAAGTTTTTGTGAGTCTTACTATCATTATTCTGTTGGTTTTGTGTTTCCTTTAGGCAATTTATGTGTTGGATTTCTTCTGGAATGAAGCCTGGTACTTAAAGACTATTGATATTTGCCATGACCACTTTGGATGGTATCTGGGCTGGGGAGACTGTGTCTGGTTGCCGTACCTCTACACACTACAGGTAACAAATACACATGTTAAGCTGTAATGAATCTATCATAAATATTAAACAACATCTTTTAAGTGTAGCAGTATCACAAAGCAACATATTTAGGGACTGTTTCTGTAATCTTTACGCTAATTGTTGACAAAATTACAAAGTCCATCAACCATCTAAAAGAAAATTACAATAAACCCAAGTGTATTTCATGTTGCAAGTATATGTCACTTTCTTTGCAAGTACCAAAACACTAGCAAAGTCATTACAAAAGTAAATTAATCAAAAAATAAATGTGTATTTGGCTCTCCAGGGCCTGTACCTGGTGTACCATCCAGTCCAGCTCTCCAACTTCCATGCCATGGCTGTCCTGTCGCTTGGTCTTGTTGGATATTACATTTTTCGCTCCACTAACCACCAAAAAGACCTTTTTCGCCGCACAGACGGCTCCTGCTCAATCTGGGGATGTAAGCCATCTTACATTAAGTGCTCATACCACTCAGCTGATGGCGCCGTCCACCAAAGCAAGCTCCTTACCTCAGGCTTCTGGGGCGTGTCCCGCCACTTCAACTATACAGGTGACCTGATGGGTTCTCTGGCCTACTGTGCCGCCTGTGGCTTTGGCCATATACTGCCATACTTCTACATTGTTTACATGACCATCCTGCTGATTCACCGCTGTGTGCGTGATGAGCACCGCTGCAGCAGCAAGTATGGCAAGGACTGGAAACGCTATACTGATGCTGTGCCTTACCGGCTAGTTCCTGGAGTGTTTTAGAGAGAGGTGCAGGAACAGGGTGAGGTTAGATGTCTGTGACCACCATCTGTGGTGGAAAAATGTTTATTTTCAAAGTTTAGGCTGATAAACCCCCATATTTTATACCTTTATCTTTTATACAATTTAGGTATTTGAATCAAGCCCTGGAAAATACAGTATGTCAGACTGTGCCAGAGGCAAAACCCATTTAGCATTTACTGTAGGTAAATATTGGATCTATTGAAGTATTGGATCACAGCATCCCTTGTTTATTTGTTCTCCTCATACATATGAAAATAAAGATGCTATACAGTTTTTGCTATATTACTCTGCCTCAGTAAGGGCAGTTTGATACCACGCTGCTGCTGTCTTCCTGCTGTGACAATTGAAGATAGTTAAACAAGTTCATAGTTTTAAAAACAATATGGTAAATCTGTAGAGCTAGTAAGACCAAGCACAACTTAAACTAGCACAAATCAAATCAGAAACATAATCAGAGCTCAGAAAACAAGCACTCAGGTAGGCCAATAAATATATTTTTTGTTGATTAAGTGAGACATCACATTTTCACACCACAGTGAAAGTTGGTACATTTATTATCAGTATTGACAAAGGTATATGTGGTTTGTTGCAGTCGTACTGGCCTAATAGAGCATGTGTGATTGTTGGCTTCACTGCCATAAGAAATTCTGTAGTCTTTGAATGAAGGCTGTCTGAGTTCTCTGAACACCAAAAAACAAATCGCACTTAACTGCAGGGGACCCAGGGGGCTCAATTGTTAGTGTACTGCCTGTAAAGCATTCCGAAAAGTGACAATTTGTATTTGCTTTATGTTAAACATGTCATCTTGCTCAAGTTTCTTCCTTTTTTGTGGTTTCTGCAGTGTCCAACCAGAACATTTGTTTGTGTTTTCATTACCTCATACCAGCACTGCCTTTCTAAGCATGAAGTAACAAAAATAAAGTTTAATTTTTGTTATGGCTTTGTTCTTTCTACTGGGTCTAACCATAGTACTTTACTTTTACTTCGAACATTTTTAAGTCATTCATTTTTACACTTAGTGAAGTAGATCAATAGTAAATAAATTGTGAATTAAGCAGCCCCATATGAGCTTGAAAAGGTTATATATTTGTGCATGTAAGAGCAGCTAATACAATAGTGTCAGATATTTTCATTCATCACAGGACTGTGTCTTTTAGATGTAGTACTTAATGTTTAACACTAGGAGGCAGTAGATGACACCTAATCACAGTGGTCAGTCAGGTTTACTTAAAAGTCCCAATTCCACAGAATAAGCACTCAACTGAGAGCACAGATCCAGCCATAAACCCTTAGTCCACTTTAAGCAGAAAACTGGTCAAAACCAAAAACTGAACTCTAGCAATACATTGAAAAACATAAAATACACATTTTTACTAGTAAACATAACATGATCAAACCTGGTGAAGGCCAAATAATAAAACAGAAAAGATCCTTGTATCTAGATGTTTTTTTCTCAACATTATCAGCTCAGTCAATGGAGTTTTTTTTTTTTTTTTTTCATTTAACAGAGGTGTTTGATATTCTAGAAGCTACCTTGAAAACACTATCTGACAAACATGTAACATGGCTCATAGTAAGTGAAAATGTGCTCTCAAGTGTTTTAGTAATCGATCAGAGCTGGAGGCCCATTATGCCATGTAAGCACTGGGCTGCTCACTGAACCTAACCATCAGCAGGTCTCCTATCAGTGTAATGATACAAGTTATGGATGTAAATCAGATATGATAATGTAAGGTTCATTGATTCCTCTTGCCTTTGTTCAAAGCTAATGCAATAGGCACCCGATTCATTACATTGCATTACTTGAAACCGAGTTACCGTTCATTCTTTTTTTTTAGGTTAATTGATTCTCCAATTATCCCTGGAGGTGAGGAAGTGTTGCATGAGATTGAAGGGGTTCCATTGTGCAATGGATGGGTTCACTCAAAGCCAAGTTGTCAAATAGCCCTCTGTGAAAGATATGGAAAAATGAAGAAAGTAATGGCACTAAATCCTAGACTATTGAATTTGCAATTGGGGATCATGCACCCATCCATATAAATGTCTAGTGTACACAATAGGCATATTGTGGAGGCATTTTTATGCAGCTGCACATTCATCTCCACTGAAGGGCAGGTGGGGGTCAGGGAGAAAGAAGTATGAATGGCAGAGAAATAAGAGGCAAAGACAGAAGGGGAGTAGTAGAATGAGATATACAGAAAGCACAATGGGATAGTTGGAGTTAGTGCCACTCCTCAGCCAAAGTTGGCTTTATTTCCCGTGAGGCCAAATTAGTTTTTATTGGAAGTTTGGGGGTAAGGGACTTGTGGGCAAGCTGGGAGGAAAGGGGCACCACAGAGGGAGGAAAATACATCATTTGTCAGCAAACTGCGAGCACTAACAACTCACATGTACCATAAAGTACAGCAGACCACTAAAGAGGATTCCTGGCCACAGCAGCCCTAATAATCACATTGTGGTGGGTGAGGCTAGATGGACTGGCTGCTTGTGCTTGGTGGCAAAGGAGTAATTCCTACTGTCATAATGTTGATTTCTTTGTGCTTTGGTTTGATGGTTACATTTATTGCAAGGGTCTTTTATTTCTATTGCTTAGACAGCTGAGCAACAAATGGGATTCAAGTCTTCCTTTAGTTTTTAGCATCACTTGCGACATGGCTCTGGGGACGGTAATCTCTGCTTGTCAGCGTGTCACTCCACCCCTTTGTTCTTGGCTTAACAGCTTCTGGCTGCCATGACATTTCTTTTCGTTCTCTAAATGTCCATGGCTCCCAGTATTTGGGGATTACCTTACTTTTCCTTTAGCTCCACCTCTGGCTGGGCATTTGTGGTTTAATTGCAAGCATTGACTTTGCCATAAAATTTATGTTGATGTCGCACGCGACAAGGCCTGGGTGCAAACAGTCCATGTGTACAGAGTCGTGTACCTGTGGAGGTGATCGAGCTTCGTCCAATAGGTGGCGATATAGGTTACTGTTTCCATGACCGCAGTAACAAATCAACATGGTGTTTGCTGGAGTGTGTTTACCTCTGCGGTCTAATTACGACACAGAACGAAGACAAAGGAAGGAAATGGCCATTTCATTTCAGAATTTTCAATTCCATTCCTGTCTGAATGATAAGGTAACAAATCATCATACATGCCTTTGTATGTGGTCTTGTTCAGAGACAAACATGTGAACTCAACCTTGCATAGCTCGCAGCAACTGTGTGTGCAAACTCATGTGAACCGTGTATAGTGCCTAAACTGGCATTTAGTCCCATAATTAGGCAACATTTTTAATTAGTCTATTACTTTTGTTTTAGTGTAAATTCATGCTTCAGGTCTATGTTCAGGTTTGTGTTCGGTGCTAATTCAATCATGTTGCTTTTTTCTTCACTCTTGCACTCATCTTTCTTCCTTCCTTCTTTTTCCCTTTTCTGATCTCTATGCTGGTCTGACCATCACTTTAAACGAGAAGAGTCTTTAATAGAGCCAAGATAAACCAATGATGTGTCTGTTAAAAAGATCTTTAGTAATAGTCCTCGAAGAGATACCTGCTCTTTTTCAGCAATTTGACATTTTTGGCTCAAGACCAAAAGCATGATAGCCCGAAGCAATAAAACACATCCCACCTAAAGTCTAAAATGTCCTTTATTGTGCTCTTCCAGACATATGGAAACAGGTCTTGAATTGAAAACAAGGTGTCTGCCAAAATAAGCTGATAGAATCCCTCGCCCGCAATTTGGGCTTGACTCCTCGTAACTCCCTCATAGAGTTGAATAAAAAAGATTATGGGCAGAGAATGAATTAGAGGGATTAAAAAGGGTTCTCAGACCTCGCCACAAATCCTTAGCTGATGCGGTAGAAAATGACCAGTTTGTAGATGCCACATCACATATTAACGAGGCCTGTGAGGTGTGAAGCCACACTCTTCACACATCAGTAGCCATGCCAGCTGGAGCTCAGGTGCCAAAATCCCCAGATTTTGCATGTTTGTAGAGTAGGATTCAAGGGCTTGACTTCTTACTTCCAATGTCTTCATTGTTGATAGACTCCACCGTAGAACAGCTTGAATGCTGAGACAAATTAAGATGGAGCGGCAGGGGCCTGCTGTGGCTGTAAATACACATCCATGTTTACTGGATTATAAATAATGCTGAGAGATCACAACTACATATACCACAGCCAGAGGATAAACTGAACTCACAGATACACCCCACATTGTACAGAGGCAAGAAAGCCCCGCGTTCTTGATTATAGCACATACACAGGTGAAAAGAGTGGGTAGTTTCCAAAAGGAGGGGATTTGTTTGACATGTTTGGTTGCTTTGGCAACAGGAAGTCATGTATTTGTGGGTGTGAGGGAGTGTGTGGAAGACTGGCTGCCCGGGTGACAGCCAGTTGTCCAGTGGGTAAGGGAGGAGGGTAAGGGATATTATCTGGCACCAGAGTCTGTGGATGAAGCTGCCAACTGGGCGGAGCTTCAATCATCAAGGATGCCCCTCGACCAGATTTTTCCAGCCTCACCAGGTCTCGCCCTCCTCCACAATGTAGCTTATTCGACAGTCACTAATAGCAATCTGGGGGCTCTGGTGGACCCCCCACCTAATCAGGGTTCCCAGGTCTACTCTAAAGCATCAATGCAAGCTTAACAACTGGTGAAAGTGTGGCTTTACATGAGCTGGTAGAAAAGTGGCTGCCTTAAAAGGTGTCTAGCTGAGTCTTTTTTAGAAATAACCCTGTAGGCCTATAACAGTCTCCAATATGTACAGCAGATACAGTAAATATCTTTTAAAAAGACTGAAAGCTGCATACTGGAGTCAAAAAGTCAGCGATGATTCATGTCGTGCTATTCAGTATTGATTCTTTAGTTCCACGATGGATATATATGTGCAGGTACTTCATTCTAACATTACTCCATCGGGCTACTTAAATCCATTTTACCAAACAGCATGTTACATTTTTAATGTGACACAAGTTAAAGGTTTTTACAATGACAACTACAAATAGTTCAGACACGCAGAGGGAACTCGGCTGCTCTTTGTGTCAAAAGGAGCCACATAAGGTGGTTCGGGCATCGGATCTAATCAGGATGCCTCCTTGGCGCCTTCCATTGGAGGTCTTCCAGTCATGCTTAACAAGTAGGAGCTATGATGGATAATAAGAGCTGTATAGCAAATCAAAGCATGGGGCCTATTCATTCCTATAAAAGTTGCTAACTGGCAGACTTGCCCCCCCAAAACAATTTACGTGGATGATCCTCAGGCTTCCGTGATCCGGCCCAGAAAGCATGTGCACTAGCATCCCACTCCACTATCGCCTTTCAGCTCGCTGGGGATGGGGATAATATTAAATAAGGAGAGCCAGGTAAGGGAAGTGCCTCAGGATTGCCCAGGTGGAGCTGACAATATTGAGAGGGGGACTTCTGGACTATCTTGCTGACATGAGAGACTGGAGTTTAATGACCCCATATGCCGTAAAAACATCCAGAGCGGCTAATGCAAGCCCTACGACCCATAGTTCTTAAAAAGCCAACCTCTGTGTTGCTTTTCATTAACATCGAAAAGTCTCTTTGTAGATGAATCGTACTTTAACTCAGAAAGACTTCACATCTGTGATGAAAAACATTGACATTTAAATAGAGTGTGCTACTTATTTCACAGCCATTATTTCAGCTTCTTTTAGCGAGAAGAATCAAGGGGATGAGGAAGACCACTAAACTAACTAATGGACTGGTGTGGAAGCCAGGTGTCCAAACCGCATAAAAAGCTGTTTAAGCAACTGTAGGAACACATCCATTAGGTGAAGTTGATCAGAGTGCAATAGCTTCAGGACTGCTGCTCTGCAGCTATCCCTGACCTCCAACCTGAATGATTTTCCAATGCAGGTAAAAGAGAGGAGTAAAAATGGCATGGTGTCTTTATTACTCATGTCTTCTCTCATTAGATCCATGGTAACCTGTGAAAATAGACTGAATGAGCCGTGCACTTTTTCTCTTAACAATTAGCTGACTGGTCTAAACTGGCTCTAATGATAATTGAAGCAGCGGAAGCAGCACCTCACCCAGCCCTCTAATAGCTTTCTCTTTAATAAATCACAAGAGGCAATCCGTCTTCCATTATCTTCGATCACACTTTGCCACAATCACAAAGCGATAAAATGCAGCACTGTATAGATTATACATGATGATAGCAATCCAATGCTTCAACTTTTTTATTATCTGAAGTAGAAACCTAAGAATGGCTTTAACACAGTGTGTGGTGTGAAGTCAGCACTATGAGCCTTGTAAATGTTCAATCTTTTGTTGGCAGTCAAGCAGATATATTTTATTTTTTTAACTTTGTTTCACATGTTAACCACGCCACTCCCTGCACTCAATCTATTCTACCAGCCATTTTTAATGCTGAGGCCATCTCTTCCTCACCACATTATTAGCCTTGACCTTTGCATGCTGGTTGCACGGTTGATATAGAGCCAGAGACACTCTGCCAAAACCCGAGCCAGAAATAAAGGGCTAACACATGTTACTTTTTATGAACAGTCCAGCTATGGAACGTACACATACATGATAAATACAGGTCCGCGGGGACTATAAAACCATGCTAAGCTCTCCACACACAGTCCATTTTCATCCACACCCTGGTGCTCTCCCCTGGCCTGATCCTGAACTATCTATATGTCGTCCCATCTCTTCACCGCTCACTTATTCCCATTCCCTTCTTCACCTTCATCCAAGAGGACAGTTGTAGACATATGCTGTTGTCCCCACCCTTAATTTGACCCCAGTCTCCCGACTGCCATACTGCGTCCTCTGACTATAAAAGCTATGGTCTTATGCTCCATGATTCCCCTTGTGTCAGTAGTATCACGATTCCTCCTTTGACACCGTCATCCCACAAAGTCACACAGTATACGATCCAGTCACCTCTACTCCCCTTCCAGGGCAATGATAAGATGTGGTTTGAGGAGTGGTGTTCTTTTCAGCTGCTCAGATCATTTCTGCCTTTCCAGCAACTTGTGGGTAATTAGTGTAAAGGAGTTGTTTACACTCTGCATATCAGAGGATTTGTCAGTTGTTGTGCTGCTAGACACGCAGACATTAGACTCATCTGGACATTCTGAACTTAAAACTGGACGTACACTTTTGCCTTTGCCTTCTTGTGTTGCGCTGAATTCATTTACACCTGGAAATAAAATGCCTCCTTTATTCAGAAGGCGTACAGATTTATCCATTTTTGCCGCATTTTTGTCGGCAAAAAAATTAATAAATGAATTAAGTTTTTCTCCCGCAGAGTGAATATGCAACAGAGCAAAGCAAGATGTTGCAATGGTAAGGAAATTGCAGTGTTGGTATTTACACTGGCGGGGGAGTTGCTACCAACAGGAAGTCCAAACTGCCTTTTAACAGCAGGGTGCAGCGTCCTGTCAGGAGAATGGTGAACTCACCAACACTAGGAAATCTTTTGCAACTCTAGTCCTTTTGGGAGTACTGTCGGTAAATGAATGCATCACCACCCAATGATGTTGATAAGCATGTGGAAATTGCTTGTGTTGCAGTAAGTCCACCAGCAGCTCCCTCAGACGTCTTGCTCTCCTCCCTTAGATGTCAGCTAAATGTAAATTCACTAACATGAATTTTTAGATCATTTTTGTTAAAGGCCTCCATACTTTAAAATAAAAAGCAATAAAAAAAGAAAATAAACAGAGAGTTAAAGGAAACAAAACCACCAGTAGTGTCTGAGAAGGCTGATATCATACTTCAATTTCCCAAAATGTTGGTGGTCGCACCAGAGAAAAGACCAGTAATGGTCAAAAATGTTATGGGATACTTGATGAAGAAATGTATTAGTTTTTAGATACATGTTTTGCAGCCACGGGCACATACAGTAAAACATTCAGCAAAACAGTTTAAGTCTATGTCAATCATGATTGTGTAACAAGTTTCATGGCAAATTTCCTCCTAGATTTTTTAATTCATTGCATGAAAAAAAAAAAACAACACAACCATTTCATTTACAAATGAGACCACTGTATTGATGCAGTGCAGTTGGAACATGGAAGCACCACCCTGTGACTGCTGCAGACTCAAGAATAAGTACTTTGTCTCCAGAGGGCAATTATTTTTGCAGCAGTAGAGCAACACAAAGACACAGACAATACAAAACATCCAACATAAAGTGCACTTAAGAGAAAAGAGTGGTAAGAGGTGGGAAGTGAGTACTGTACTCAACTACAGGTTTGAGGCACAGTATTTGTAATTGGCCATTTTATATTATTTTAACTCGAGGTCAGAGGGAGTCTTTTGCACCTATTTGACAGCTTAGGTTACTAATTTCTGCAGATGACAATTTTAAATAAATATAATTTTAATATGCCAGCTAACAAATGCTAAGTGCTAGTTGAACCACTGCATAAGGAGATTAAAATCTACTCCTGATTCTAATCGATAGTCGTATAGTAACATCTCTTTTTCTTCTTCATGAGGTTTGCCCTTTAATTTGAGTATTGAGTTTGTGTACTTCTACCACCTCTACAGTGTTGACCTTACACATACATGAGTGTGCAGTCTTTGTATAACTTACACATCAAAATCAGCGACCTTGTCTCATGCCATAACAACTGGGGCGTCACATTCTCTGACTCCCCCCATGTCTGATAGATATGCTCCAGTTCCTAAACTCTTAATTGTGGCCCAATTCATCTAGATAGTCTGGTCATTTTAAATCCAGGCAAACTCAATATGCTTTTTTCTCTTTAATTATACAATATGAAGCTGCTGTCTGCATGTTAATACCAGACAGAAAGACACATGCTGTGTAACAATATAACCTTAGACTGGAGATACAATGAACGGAGTTAGATAAATCAAGGCCTGCCTGGTTTATTTGTCTGAGCAATATCTTATATTTAATATGCTATAATAATTGTCT
Source organism: Channa argus (assembly GCF_033026475.1). NCBI lineage: Eukaryota > Metazoa > Chordata > Actinopteri > Anabantiformes > Channidae > Channa > Channa argus. The sequence continues at coordinate 5,442,225 of NC_090198.1, forward strand.
CTAAATATTTCAGCTTAACAGTAGGATATAGAAGGTATTCTCAGCCATTCAGTGCTTCCTTTCTCCACTTCCTACTTCCTTTCTGACAACTGCAAAGCCAGGGTATTTCTTTGTCAAATGCTGGAAATGCATTTTTCCTATCTCTCAACATGTGTATGTGTGTGTGTGTGTGTGTGGGGGGGTACACACATACACACACACACACACACACACACACGCACACACACACACAGTGTTTATTTTGTTTCGATCCCTAGGAAAAGTCCCATCGAGTCCCTTCCCTCTTTATATCTTTTGTGGCTCTCAAACAGTGTTGTCTGACTGAGGCTATGGACAACTGCAAGCATATGTGCATGTGGGGGATACGTAATATTTGTGGTAAGGGGTTTGTTGATAAGATAATATTATTGTATATCATGAATATCATGTTTAAGAACATGTTCCGGTAAGTTTATACACATACAGGAGAATAACAGATAGACTAGGTTTTATACAGAGCCTAGACAACAGATCCGTCTCATTAGGTACTGTCCATTTCTTGTTGTGTTGTCATATCCGCTGAAACAGGATTTAATGTAGTTGTTGGGCAGCTACATTACCATACTCTAACAATAATCGATAGAAAAGTCAGTATTATAGAAGAGCATCTATCACCAATGATTTCTCATTTTTTTTGCACAACTGCTCAAACTCTGTGAGGCGGCATAAAGATGGTGTTGAACAGTCGTCTTCAAAATCCAACCACAAGATTTCAATTTGACTAACATGTTGTTTTGAAGCTGCACTTATAATCACGAATACTTAAGTATAAGTATTCATACTTTCATTCAGCTCTGCGAAACAGTCAACTATACATTCTTCTAAGTAGGAAAACTACAGTATAATGTATGTATGTATTCCTCTGTCATCCTGCCAGACTGAACATGTCTTGCTGTGGATTCCCATCGGCGGCTGCTATACACTGATCTAGTGGAAAGGCTTTGTGGGTGAGCTGTTTTTAGACAGAGGAAATGTCTCTACATTTGTGTGGTTAATGCCAAAACAGGTGCTGCCATGAATAGCTCTTATTTAATATCCATACCCAGACAGTGTCATTCAAGAAATGTTGCAGATGAAGGTTAAAACAATAGAGGGTGAGCTCATATTGAAGTATAGGCGGTGTTCTGTCATTTTCCCGACACTTAGACATCTCTCTCAGTCTGTATCTTCTACACCCACCCATGAAAACCCACTAATAATGCATTCCCCAGCATCGCAATCTAGCATCATAACTAAACACCAAACCTGAACTCCAAAACCAAGTCCTCATTCTCAAGCAGCCCATTGAACTTGTACGAATTGGCCAAAATGTCCTCACAGTGATAGTATCCGATTCACATTTGTCAGCACACACTCTCACTAGTTTCCTCTGGTAACCACTTGGCACGGTGCCCATCTGAGTCCATTCTGAAGCCTGTCTGCCATTTATGTTCCCAGCACAGACTATCCCGAGTGTGTATTTGTGTGTGTGTGTGCGTGTGCGTGTCTTCCTGTGGACACGTCTGTTGGCACACACAATCAAATTTCCACACCCATTTCCCATACAGCAGCATTTGCACACCTCGCCATTCACCAATTCACACTGTCAGAGCACATAACACACAAATACGACTTAGTTGGCTGAAGCTGCTGTTACAGGAAGAGAGCAGCGAATGGCATCGCAGTGTGCGGTGAACAAGTAACTGATGCTCTATAATACAAATTCAGTAGTTCCTCCTCGCTCTCTTTTGATCGGTGACATATATAAATGCCGACAGTTGTTGGTGTGTTGAGATGTCAGTGTTTTTTTTTTGAACTGGCGAAATTTGTGGACAAACATTTGGACTCTTTGCTGGTGATGTGACCACGGCCTGACGGTGATACTGTACCGTACTCTCACTCAGTCTTGTACGGTTATCCCTTGTTAGTCTATCAACACAAACACAGTGGATAAATGGTATTTATGAACCACTGGCACAACTGACCTGACCCATAAAAACCAGTGCTCTTCTTATGTGGTTGAACTGAGAAAAAAAACGAATCTCAGTCCAACTCAGCTTTCGGTCAATCTTCAATGCTTCGAGGACACATTTACGGTAGATTGAGCCCGATTCACCTTAGGTGCATGAAGTTAGTATAAGTGTAAATGGCTTATTTATAACCTAAGTAAAGCATATAGTATCAATTTTTAGGAATTTCATGACTAAACCTCATTAAAGCTTCACTGCGACTCAAGCACATTGGTTCATGGTGACGATTTTTAATAACATGTCTGCTTTCATTTTTTTTTTCTGCTCAGACATAAGTAAAAATGCATTCCTATTACTTTGGCTCCCAGATCACTATACTGTTTCCATGTTGAAAGGAAAGATAACAACATTTATTTCTCTCCTATTAAAGTGTTTTTGAGGGAGTTTTTCCCTTTTATGATTTAAGGGTCTAAGGACAGAAAGTGTCAATGAGCACATTGTGAAGCCTAGTCATGCAATGTTAATTAGAGTTTATTTGATTTTATAATATTGATCAATCTGCTTTTATGCTGATAAAGCCCCCTGAGATCAAATTATATAAAAAAAAGTGCCGTGAATAAAACTGAATTGACTTTTCTTGAGTAGTTTCACTGTCACCTAGTTTTTATCCCATTAAAAGTAGAAGAGAAGAAATAAGTAGGCACTGACTTATTGACGAGGGAAACAGCCTCGTTATCGCTATAAGGGAAAGAACATGTTTCCGAATTGAACAATTTCTCTTATTTCCCCTCCAGCTTGCATTAACTGATACATCTCAGGGGCATCTTCTGAAGCTTTTATGACGTACAGTGGACTTTATGGCATGTTATAGTCCACACAAACCTGAAATCTAATGAGCGGGCTTGGTAAATAGAGAAGGTCGATCCATCTAGATGAAGAGCAATAAAATTAGATCCCAGAGTCACAGTGACATATTAGTATGAGTGTTTGCCGGTGGGAGTTAGTGTGTCTGTCTGCAAACAGTACGTTGGTGTATGATCCCCTTATAAATTGTGGCGGTTGAATGCATCGTGTTACAGTACCACCATTACCACACACATGCAAAAATCAATCCAATATGCGACCATCTCCATGTCATAAATGATTTTAATCAGTCTGGTAATCAAAGCTGTGGGAGCTTTGGCTTTCTCGTCCTCCCTCTTATGTGCCGTCACAGACCAAAACCAGCAGTGACTGAGTGAAAAGAGAAGACAGACAGTTGTAGATGGAAACAGTTCTTCTTCCTTGCCTTGTTTACTTCAGCTTAATTGTATTACTTAAAAAGATTGAGGATGTCTGAGTTCCCGATGTTTAAACCGCTGATGTGCTGTGTGTGCTTAATTGCTTATTTTTATTCCTCTACAAGTTATACCAATCCTATCTAACTGTTTGGACTAATGTTTATTTGCCAGTAATTTATTTTGATGGTACATACCAATAATTGAGATATTTCTGCCTGTCGTGTTCCATGACTATTTACTGTTTCAAATAATAAAGCATGTTCTTATCATACTATGGATGCACTTATATGTTCCACGTGTGTGTCTTGTCTTGTGAGTAATGCTGCTGTCTTGACCAGGCCATCCTTGAAAAACTTTAATGTGAACTCCACCTAGTTAAATAAAACTTAAATTAAATTCAACAAATAAAATCTGTATCTACTAGAGGCAGTTTAATCAAAATTATGTTTACAACTTTCCAAACACTGACAGTGTTTGAATGAAATAATGATGATGCTGTTTAAAATAAATCTCTTCACATGTAATTAGCTCCATTATTAGTTGGGGATTTTTTTATGTATCACTTTCTGACATCACACTCAACTTTGAGATCGGATTTACAAGGGTTTGCCCACCCTATAGGGTCAAACTTTCCTTTGGTCTCTGGCAGGTTGCACGACAGATAAAGCCCAACCCCCAATTAAAAGACTAATATTTAATATGTAAAATCAGACAGATACTTGTGCCAAATGAGATTACAATTCTCCCACTTTTTTACATAAATGAACCCCAAAGAACATATCAGGCTGCATGTCTAGTGTGGTGCTAAACATGCTAAATTATAAAACAATTTTTTATTGTTCCATGTCAAAACCTTCAATCTAAGTCTGACATTTTGGGAGATTGTGGAGAGTTAGATTGTGAAAACGTGTTTCCCAATACTGTGGAACCATTACTTGTTTCCAATTATCAGAGTGAACACACTCAGAGTGAGCTGTTTCCTGGGTATGTTCTCTTATTTCTGAAATGACATTTACATTACATTGACATTTAGTCATTTCACAATGTTTTTATGCAAAGTGACTTACAAGTGAGGTACAAAGCAAGCATTCGAATTTGGCTTGATCAAAACTTAGACATGCTTCTGCATTTTGAATTGTCTGGACAGGTTTGATTTTGCAGCTATTGAGGGCTATGCAGTAGTCAAGATGAGATGTGATCAGTGCCTGCACTAGGAGTTGGGAAGCATTTTCAGAAAACTAAGGTTGTATCTTTTCAGCCAGATCTCATTCCCTAGGCCTTAAAAAGTGCCACCTTGTCCAGTCTACGCTGACGCTTACGGTACCTGTTCGCGTCACATTTGCCTTAGAATCACATCAGAGACAAGACAGAGGACCAGCGAGTGAATGTGACTGATTTCAAACTTGTGATTAATGTCAGTACTTTTAAAACAAAATTGTTCCTGCTACTTTTAATTATTTGGGGTCTCTGTTAGCATATACTGCAAAAACCAAAGGGCTTGGAAACTGTTCAGTTAATATGCAACCATAATATTTGTTAGTCGCATTGTCATCTCTATAATGAACTACTTATCACACATCACAGATTTTCCTCATATGGTGAAGGCCTTATACAAACTTATCTGAGTTATTAGCTTTTAAACACAATTTTCTTTTGTATGTAGTGTAGATGTTTACTCAAGCATTGATAATTTGTTTCATAAGGGTCATAAACAAGATGAAATTTAATGACATCCCATGTGTCATTGTCATGTCGAAGCACTGGCAAACCGTAATGTAGTTGTATTTTCTGTTTTGTTCTTTCAGATGAAAAGACTGATTGTGACTGGCAGTGAAAATGAAGCTCTACAACTGAAAGGAAGCGGTGGAAGAAAAGAGAGAGAAGGACAAGAGCAAGAACTATGCAGCCCAAGGACACGTCCTGTTTGTCCATTTTGTCACTCGTCCAAATTTCCGCACTTGAGAGTGTAAGTGGAAATAAATCAGCGGACAAGTCTCTGTGTGAATGAGAATGAGCAGTGTTTGTGTGTGTGAGATAGCTGTGCAAGGAGTACACACCCATTTATTACCGTTGTGGCAGACAGATTGGGAGTAAAAATCATTCGTCATCTCCATCCCCCCACCCCCACCCCATGGAAGGGTCTCCATTCACATTGTCCCATCTTCAGCAAGGACTAGAAACCTGCATGGCCATAATTGGTGAACTGTCTGCACTCTGTGACTGTCACATCAGTCCTCTGTCCAACTTGTTTTGTGCTTTGTCGCCTCTAATTTGGGGGCCTTTTTGTTTTTCTTTAAAAATCAATCTGAAACTATCATTTCATTTCTGTCCCCTGCCAGTCCATATATCACACTCATTGGTTTATCCTTCAGTTTCAACCTCCCATGTCTCCTCTTTCTGCGTATTCATTTAACTTTGCAGCCCAACATATGGTGGTGAATGCTAATAGGTTCCCACGCTCACAAGGTACGATGTAGTGAAGAGTAAAATCACTGTATTTGTGTGTGTGTGTGTGTGTGTGAGAGGCTGGGTGGCCAGTCCACAGTTCCATTAGCCTGATGGAGTTTCTATTAAATTAGAAAATTTCTCTCTCTATCTCTGTCTCCCGTCCTCTCTCTCTCTTTCTCTCTCTTTCTCTCCCTCTCCCTCTCCCAATCACATTAGTGTGCTTATCTCATTTGCAGAGGCTGTGCAGGCAGTAAGGGGTGGGGGGGTGGGGGGGGCAGTGGTGAGGTGGAGTTATGATCTGGAAGTGGACAGAAAAAAGGACAAGCCCACGTAAATAGAGAGAAGCAGGATGGACAACTGATGTGTATCTGCAGTATATGGCTGCATGAGTGTCCTGTATATCATGAACCTATGGGTGTGTGTACACGCTTGGTACGCATGGATGTATGTGTTTGATGCGTTTAATTTTTCGGTTGTCATGGATGTTTAAACGGAAATTTCTCCAGCCACAACTCATGGCATCCTTTAGTGCTGTCTGATAAGAAAATGCAGCACAAGTGGTGAATGAGGCAACTAGAGTGTGTGTTTGTTGTGTGTTATTTTAATGAGCAGGCTTCAGTAAAACACACAGTGTGGACAATTTGTTGGTGAAAAGTGGGACTGAGATTAGAATTGGTTCGAGATCAGAGTAATTCAGGATAAGAGTACAAGAAAATACTTTGTTTTCATGGTTAGCTTAGCTTAGCAACAACAGCAGGAGGATAACAGAGTGGCCTCATTGACACATTACTCTCATTTGTTTAATCAGTGCAAAACCAGAGATGTAAAAGCAACAATTTGTGGTTTTAGAGGAAGTAACTATATCTTCGCAAACAACAGTTTAGCTGTCCAAACAGTGCAATGACTGCTGTGAGAATGAGGAAGTCAGTGGACATGCAAATGTGTGTGTACGCATTAACCATGAGCCCAGATGACAGTAATAATAGCTGTGTGGACACTTAACAAGAGATGTAGGGAGAGGAATAAAAGGATGGACGTTTGGAGACGGACTGCCAAGAAGACTAGCCACAGTGAGACATTGTGTCCCTGGAATGTATAATTATCAGTGAGGAACCGTTTGTGTATTGGGGCGTGTGCAGGCAACAGTGAGCCATTAGCTAGTTTTAAATGAAGGTCTGCATTAACAGCAACTATTTTAATAATGACTGGCTTGGTCACAGACAAGATAATGTACCTGTGGCGTCTGCTATGTCCTGTTGTGTTTATCGGTTTGTGTGTGTGTGCGTGTGTGTGTATTTGTGCATATGGCTGAGTCACATACCTTTTAAACTGTAAGGTGACTCTCTGTGCAGACGTCCCTTTCCAGCAGTGGTAGGGTTTCTCTTTTCTGCTCAGTACCACTCCTGGCATTAAACATACGCATACAAGTCAAATGTCACCAGTCATGACATGTAGAACTCAAATAAATAAATTAGTGAATTTAAAATTATTATATACATATTTACATCAGTAAATCCAAACTTTCAAAGAAGTGTTTTCAAGGTGTTTGTTCATTCATCCCAGTCTTCCATTTGGACCTAAGGATTAATTGATTAGATTGTGAGGGTCAAAGGTCAAGGTCACTGTGACTTCACTTCTGCCCTATACTTTTTAACATGATAGCTAAGGAACACTTCAAGGGAATTTCTTCAAATTGGCACAAGCATCCACTTGAACTCAAGGATGAACTGTTTAGATTTTACTGGGCAAATCTCAACGATCAAAGCCACTTCAACTTCACATCCATCCCATTCTTGTGAACACATTATAATAAAAACCTTTATGGAATTCTTTACATTTGGCACAAAGTTCCATTTGGACTCACGTATTAACTCATTAGAATATGAATCTGGACAAACATAAATGTAAACAGCCACTTGACTGTTTAGCAGTAGTTCTAGTTTTATTTCTATGCATGTGGCCTCATACTATATACATAGTCTAAGCCTGCAAACACTGGCTGACATTAAGCCATCACACATCCACGTGCTTGCACGTTGACTCAAGAAAGAGTCCCTGACCTCTAAATCATTAGTGAGCAAAGATTAAATTCAAAGTCGAAGAGGTTACAGTGCTGACCTCACCCCTTATCTCATTTGTTAAACTCTCTGTGATTGATTAATGGTTAATGTTTTCCATTTGCTACCATCTGTCTCAATAATTAACCCATTCTCTTTGTTCTCTCCTTTTCCACAGTCCTCACTTTGTAGTGCAAATCCCTTCACCTCATTCAACCTTCTTTCTTTTCAGATAATTTAGATTGTTTAACGTTTGATTATACTTTAAATGCCATCCTGTACACGGCACAAAATCTTTCAAACACTGACCTTACAGTAGTAGGTTCAGCAGGATGATGTACTTTGAAGCCCATTTTATTCAACCATGCCGCATTTAATCAGAATTAATAAGCTTACTTGTAATTAACAAGCTCAGTAAGATCGGCCAATAGTAAAACAAAAGTCTCCTCAAGTAAATTACTTCATTGTGATGCAGTGCAGCAGTGGCACCAAACAGTCCTCTCATGCAATATTTCATCCTCTAACTAATTATTTTCTATTCTGTTTGTGTATGTATGTTCCTGCTCAATATTCTGTCATATTTCTGCTACAGTAATATAACTTTTAGAGAAGGATTATTACTAGCTAACCTAATCAAACCTGCAATGTTTGCTCTGTACAAGATACATTTCTCTGTATCTGTTTCACCCCAAGCAGTTTGCAAAATTGATTCTTGGGAGGAAAAACAATACCACTTAGACACTTGGCGGCTTTAGAAATGTCTGGTTAATATGTAGGAACAGAATAAGTATTTTGATTGAGATGAAGACTATTTGTCACAAACTATAAAGTCATTTTTATTCTACTGTAACATTGGAAACTGGAATCGATTCACTGATTTTGTTTTTTAACTGAAAGGCCCAGAGGCAGATCAACCTGTTTCCTAAATGCAACTGAAAAATCCGTTGTGGAGTTTCAGGAAGTGCAAAGACTTTATTATCATTATCTGGGTACTGGCCCGTATCTGCCCATGGCCTCCACGAATCAATCTATCCGTTCAGATATATCTCTGTGTGTGTTGTTTCTCCCAGGATCTTCGGTCTCTAGGTCCTGGGAATCAAATCCACTTGCAGCCCATAAACACAGCTGGGGTCACTTGGTAGGAGGGACATATAGGTTTTATATAGTCCTAGTCAGTTCAGCCAAAGGTGACATTACTTTTTAAAGATGTCCGTCTCATGATTGAGCAGGACAAACCAACAAACTACGTGAAGACAGATTATAGCAATCTACGTATTCACCAGTGTATTTACTACAGATTAAACAGGCAAAATGTGTTAATTATCGAGCTTTGAGGTGTGTTAGATGTGGATTTTGTCACCATTTGACACAGCTGGCTTACCCAATCCTCTATTTCCAGACTTTATCTGAAGCTGACAAAGCAAACAGACACGGCTCCTGATTCTTAGTATGGATTTTTACATGCAAACGACTACATACACTCACATACAGAGTAATAAAAACAGGCTCCGTGTCCTCATTCCTATCTAATGGAGTCTGAGCAGTTTTCTGTTTGCTGTCCAGATTTGTATCAGTCTTGTAAAAACACGAGACTTGTGTCTCGTGTAAATGCAGTTGTTTTGTCTTGAACTTTAACTGTGAGGTAGGTCATTTCTGATTATTACTGCTTGTTTCCAGTCGCTTGCCTGCGTGAAAGAACAGCAAGTATATACGACGAAGTTACATCTGCGGGGTCTGTGAAGCTGGTGTGACCAAACTGTCTTACTGATGGATGCCTTTTCATTACACTATCTGGCACAGGTCAGGGGTATCTGCCTCAAGTACTGTATGAGTTCCTGCTCGCTTTCCGTCTTTTCATGTCACAGAACACATGTCAAAACAGCATCAAATATATGGGCTACCATCTGAATTAGCTGAGCAAGTAAAAATATCAGAAATATGGAGACAGCAGTGCAGTAAAGGTCGTAAGGGTTGAAAAATGACATGCTGGAGAAAATAATACTCTTGCCATTGATGAGCTTAGTAAAAAAGTTCCAAAACTTGACACACTTTGTTTTTGTAAGTGTGAACCCTCAGTGTGTCAAGATAAATCTTTATCTCACAGATGGGGGGTCGACTGTGACACAGGATGCTAGAGTGTTCGTCCACCAATTGCTCAGTTGCTGGTTCGATCCCGAACTCCTCTGGCCACACGTCGAGGTGTCCTTGAGCAAGAGACTGAACCCCAACTTAGTTGCTCTTGGTGAGTGTTGGCCAGCTGCACAGCAGCTCCCCCATCGGTGTGTGAGAGTGTGTGTGATTGTGAGTGAGAATGGGTTAATGAGAAGCAGTGTAAAGCACTTTGAGTGCCAATTGGTAGAAAAGCGCTATATAAGTGCAGACCATTTAGATGCCAATATATACTGTACAATCATTTATCTTTAAATTAATTTAGTGTATTGTCAAGTTTGAGCTGCTTGATTGAAATCAGCTTTCCTTAAAACAGCTGTTAAGCACTTTGAAAGTCGAGTTTTCGGGAAACAAATGCTTATTCACTATTTAGAGGAACACTGATACTACACTTTCTGTCCATTAAGCTAATGTACAACCCAGGGAATAGGAACAGATACCAAAAATGGATCAGTCAACAAGATACAACTCATTAAGCTTTGTCCAAGAGCATAAAAGTGTTCCAACTAGTATCATCTTGATTCCAGCAGAGAACAAAGCAGAAAGTCTATTACCAAACCTGCAGGAGTTATCTATTGGAAAAGAAATGATCTCTGTTTCCCAATTTTGCAACAAAAGTTACTGCAACAAAACAAATAAACAAACAAAAAAAAAGACTTTTACAAGGAACTTGCCACCAATTTTTATGCCTGGCATTGCCTGAAAAGCTCCATGACAAATGGAAGTTTATGATACATGTTTTGTTCAGCAAGATAATGGTCACAGATGAACATCACTTTTATAACTTTTGGCAGAAACAAAAAGCTAAATGAACTACACCAGGGTCGCATGAGGTAAATATCACCACCACTAAGCCAAAATGTGGACATCTTAGGAGACCAATGATTTCATCATGTGTCTTCATCAAACCGGAAACTAAAAATGTTGGTCAGAAGACCAATTAAACAATATTTGTCATGAACTTGTAAGTACATCTTTACGGGATGGGGTGGTAGGTTTGGATTATTCTCTGGTATTTGACGTCATTAAGGTGTGAGAAATATTAAGTGGGGTGGTGACTAACATTGTTACATGTCATCCTGTCTCACCATAGACACACACACACACACACACACACACACACACGCTGCTCTAGCCCCACTTCCTCCAGTAGCAGCACGTAGTCACAAACATAGCTGTAAGAGGAAGGGAGTGATGTCACCTGAATCTCTTCCTTCTCTCCCATGCTCCACCCACTCACACTTCCACTACGTCTGTCCATCTTCTTCCCACCTAAACGTTTTTAGTAGTGTAGGGGGGGGAAAAAATTTTACCTCTCCGCCCAGAACTTCACTTAACAGCAGTAAACCTGATAAAACAGCAAAGTTTGGAATATTTGTGTCTTGACAAATGGAATTAAAAGGAATTAAAACTGTGTTGACTGGGAGAAGAAGAAAAGAAGAAGAAAATAAGGAAAAAGCTCTCTTTGATAACGGGAGTAGCAGATTTAGCTATTGCATAATCTGTGATAGCGTCCACTTCGTAGTGAATCTATAGGTCACACATTATTATGAGTGAGCATTTCCTGGTCGGCTTCCTTACTGAGCGAGCAAGCTTGGCATTAGGGGGGTGTCCCATTGTTTGTGCATGCATGTGTGGGCTTGATGAATTGGTATGACCTGTGACCCCACCCTCAGAATAACTGATGGCAAGTTATGGCAATGGATTTTGCAGTTTCATAAAGTTGGGAGACTTGCAAGTCATAGATTAAAGACCGTGGTCACATTTTTTTCAAGTGTGTCCTAAAATGATAGTTAGGTGCCTTTAAAAAATATCTAATTGGAATAACCACTCCTCCTGCTAACACAGGCCTTTAAGAGATATCTCCAAAAGAGATATCTCTCAGGAGATTCCTAGTGATGAGACCAAAATTCACAGTTCTCCATATTTGCAAATATTTAAAAATTTGATAAGAAATGCCTTCAACTAAGTTTGTCACATCTTTCTGTGGTTTTAGTTCAAAATTCCCTCTTTTTTTTTTTACTTTTCTTTCAGTTCAGACGTCTTAATCCTTATTTTAGCGTCAGGTGCCCGTTACGTTTTACACAGAGTACTGTTTTTAGCCTCCATCATTCCTACTGAAGGGGCTTTAAGAACAGATCACATGAAGACCAATACAAATATGAGGAAGAATAAGGCAAAAGAAACGTGTTTCAGTCATATAGGCTAAAAGCACACTTAACAAACTGTCCCTGAAAACAGTAATTCAAGTTAAAAAAGAAAATGCTCTGGCATCTTTTTTCTCAGCACTTATTTCGTCTAATAAAATAATTGAAATCCTAATCAAGAACAGTCCTCAGCTTCACGTGGTGATGTTTCATTTGTATTGTCTTATAGCTAAATTGGATGGATACATAATGGCGTTAATGCCTTTATTTTAAAACTTGACTTCCTTTATTTTTAATTTCTGTTAATAATTTCCATTTGTGCCCATCTGGTGTCCATCAAATGTTACATAGTCCTAATGTCCCCAAGACTCTAAAAAACAATGTGTGCATAATGGGAAGTGTACAGTAGGTGTGAGACTGTCCTGATCTTGGCTTGCATGTTTGCAAAGCACAATCCAGCATGGCCTCAATTGCATCACAAGCGTTATTATGTCAGAATTAAACGAAAAGAACCACTAGAGACATTATCAAGTTGTTTCCACAAGTTAAGTACAGCACCTTGTGATTAGCAATCGTATTATCTTCATTTTTCATGTAGAAAAACACAAAAAAAGTACATTTAAAGTGGCTGGACACAAACTTTTATACTTTCTTGAGACTGAAAATAAAATCTGTTCCAACCAGTGCCTGCTCAGTGGAAGGGATATGTTTAACACTATCTTTGTATTTTTATTTTTAGAGTGGTTAAACCCATCTAGTCTATTTCCGAACCTGTACTGGCCCCAAATATTTTCACAGACTCAATTAGAAACACGTCAGAGAACAAATCTAGATTTGACTAATGCAGGGACTTGCATACAGAAAGACAACTGTTGTTGTTTGCACAGACGTGCATGGAAGGTGAAGAAAAGAGATGCTAAATAAGATTTAAGATAGAAACAAAGAGTACTGTCAGAACAAACTGCCTAATAGGGGTCATTACAGTGAATTGCAGCCATTCCTCATTTTGCTTGAGGAACTCCACTTTGAGAATTACTGATCTGGAACCATGGTGTTGGTCAGATAATAAGCTACCGCTTCCTCTTCCGCCTCCTGTCCATCTTTCTTTCCACCCTTTTAACTTCCTTTTTCCCTCAAGGCCCTTCTCCTCTTACTCAACACCCAATCCATCATGCTTTTGCTCTTTGCCCTTGTGGCTGTCAGAGGGGGGAAGAATGGTCATACTGCTGAGTGGACAATGTTTCTTTTTTCTTTCATAATATGTCCATAAATCCCAATCCAAATATGCAAATTACAACAGTAATGACAGCAGTGAATACACAGCATTAAAGACAATAAAGCAACGCTGGCTAGCATATCTACTGAAGTGCCAAAGGTGATGAGCATCACAGTAATCAGCACAGTATGCAAATCAATGAAGCTGGCGACTTATACATTATGAGATTCCTGGAGTTCGAAACACATTGTGCTTCCTTTAGAAATATTTGTTGTGATGAATCCGAAACTTTTATTGATTTTTTTAAAGGTGGAGACAAATATAACATACCCAAGAGAAAGGTGTTCATGAGCATAAAATGCTAAAGTTGCAGCCAAGGTTGTAAAGCAGAATAAGTTCGCCTACATTATGTGCTACACCTCTGAGAGATCACAGCTGCTGTTATTAGTTTTTTCCTTTTGGGGGATTTTTTCCACCAGTTTACAGAATATGCACTTGTCTTGGTGCAGACAGTTATTAGTTATAGCTGATATTCTGCAGCAAGATGGAAAAGGACTCTTTTGTATCTTGCTAATCACTTAGTAAATTGTTCAAATACATAATCAGGGTGGAAATACTGTAAATTATTGTACCACCTTTCCACTTATTATTAATAATAATTAATATTCCAATTATTAAATCTTAACTGTGCATGCTAACTGCTTTGTTTGTCTCAAAATATAAATCAAAGTTTCCTTAAGGTTTTCTTGAATTCTTAGTAAATGATGTGTCACATACTGACTTTATCAGATATTATATGAGATGACAAAATACTATGCAAGACAGCAAGGAATAATACTGTATAATATAATGTGTGCAGGGCTGTCAGCATGTACAAGTAAACCTCTCCAGATTATCCAAAAGGCAACAGAAAGCCTCATTTTGGATCAGGCAAAAAAAAAAGGACCAAAGCCACATCACTGTTCACGCTGGTGATGCATCCGATTCTCCCCTAAACAGTGTTCAACTCGACTGCGCCTTCCAACTCCCTCACCCAGGTCTACAATCCCGCTCCCCCCCACACTCAGTGCCAATGAACAGTGTGTGCTGATCCCTGCAACACACAGCAAAACATCCCAAGCAAAGTTTTTCAGCTCAGTGGATGCACTGATTTACCAAAATTAAGCAAATGATTTTCAACCACCAACCACAGCAACTGTAGTTTTTACCTTGGATCACAATTGTAACTTTAACTGATGAGTAATAGAGGAGGTGTTTCTAGGAATTAGTTATGCACTGTCCTTGGAAGAACAAAATGAAATTAGAATCAGCAACTTAAACCCACACAACTACAAGGTATTTAAGTTAAGTTAAAAGTAAAAGTGTAGGTTTTTCTTAGTATTTTTGTTGCAGTTTCTCTATATTTGCCTACCTATTACAGTTGTAATTATGTATTACGCAGAAATATGTTCTATGTACCAGGCAAATGCTCAGTAATGAGTGGACTGTAAATGAAACGGTTGACTGGATCTTATTATTGAGATAGCTTAAGTGAGATAGTACAAACTCAGAAGTAAAGACACTGGCCTTTTCTTTTAGACCAGAGCTCAAGTCGCTCAAACCATCTAAAACAGTGCGAGTTGCTTTAGTTGTGTTCAGGAAATACTTAGTCCATATTTGTTTATGACAATATAAGATTCCTAGGCCTAGATGGGTTTTTTTTTTTTTACTCCAGTCTCAACTAGCTAAATTATTAGCTCATATGAACAATAGCTATGTAATCCTGCTTGGTGCAACACCCCCAATAAGACGGCAGGTAAGCAAACTTTTTTTTTTTTTCTGCATTATTTCAATTTAATTATTTCTATTGTATTTTATTTTGGGCTAATGTTAAAACCAGAAGGCACTTTTACAATAAACTCAACTGAGTATTGTGCATGTCAGTTTGAGCTACATTTTCTAAGTAGCTTAATTAAACCTTTCCCTATGAGCAGCTTTGCTGTAGTCTAACTTCAATTAGTGTAAAGTAATTGGTAGCTTGCAAAGCTGTACTTAGAACGTAGCTTTCTCCAATACTGGGAACAATATAGGTTGACAGATGAATTACCATCAAATACAACCAGCTGACCTT
This sequence comes from Channa argus, assembly GCF_033026475.1. Taxonomy (NCBI): domain Eukaryota; kingdom Metazoa; phylum Chordata; class Actinopteri; order Anabantiformes; family Channidae; genus Channa; species Channa argus. Next base: position 5,457,640 of record NC_090198.1, read on the forward strand.
TCATACTAATGATGTTAGGATTTGGGCGACACTGTGTTGACCCGAAACACGTCTTGACTTATTTTCACAGTACATTTAGTTTTATGAATGGATGCAAAGCTCTTAGTAAAATGGTCACAGTCCACCCTGTACTGGTTACGTAATGGAGATCTCGCTGTAGCCTGCCCAGCTTTATTATATACCACTACATGAATAACTGTTGCTGATTAGTAAATTCAGAATTTCTATTTTAGTCTCCCCCCCCCCCCCCCCCCCATTTGCCTCCAGTCAACTTGCTGAGTGACAAATAGCCACTGAATCATGGCACTGATCTCTCTAGAGGAAAAGACCCATTGAATTAAACCTCTAGGTCACTAACAATAATGAGGGACTTCACTTGACTCCTAGGAATTGATCAAATACCCTAACAGTGTCTTACTATAGCTTGATATGATGCTTGAATTTTCGTGGAGAAACACACACTCACACACACATATACATCCACAAATACTTGGTATAAAATCAGACACACCCATAAGCTGCACAGGACAGGCAGCAGGACTTCATGAAAGATAATACGGCTGTTTACTTGTTGACCTCCCGATGAACTGCAGTCGGTCTACCACCCATGGCGCAGTGTCCCTGTGCGTAGGCCAAATAGCTCGGCATAATTACCCGACTCGTATAGAAATCCTCTGAAACACAAGAGAGTTGCAGCAGTAAAGTAAGGTAGTCAGAGTCAATCTGAATGTGAAGCTCTGTAATTTACATAAATGGAGATGAGAGACATGAAAGAATAAAATTAAATGTAATAGGCCTTATGTTCATTGTCTGAACTCTCTGTCTCTCTCTTTGTGTGTGTGCGTGTATGTGTGTGTGAGAGAGAGAGAGAGAGAGTGGGAAAATGAGAGAGAGATGGAGTAGGAGGTAATTACTGGGACACCAAACTCCACTAGAGATAGAGATTGAGATGGATGGATGAATTAGAGATCAGAGAAACAGTGGGTTGTTTGATTTAAGAGGAGTAATAATAAGACAGACAGTTACATCCCTGGAAGAGACGGGAATTGAATATGTTGAAACTCTAACATCAAAAATACTGTCAACCATCAAGCGGATTGTACTATTAATTCAATGAGAGGTGGTAATATGTACACTGTTTTGAAAAAATGTGACATTGTTTTAAAAACTACAAGCTCCTGTTGGACGTGTCCACATTTGAAAATTGAACTTCTACGGCATATGTAGATGCCAATGACTTTTTTTAATCAGTCAAATAAGCCAACATTGTATGATTGAAGCAATAATTCGCTTCGTTGCCGTGTATTTATCTCCACCTATGCAAGACTTCGGAGCAGCTTTACTGTACGGTCCTGTCCATCATTGTTATTTAAAAACTGGGAGATGACATATTTTAGAGTCTTTTGGAGGCTGTCTTTTTCTTTCAATCCTACAGTTTTGCAGTTGGACAAATGGACTGACCTGATCGCAGACCTAGTAGTGTAGTTGATGGCCAAGTTGTTCTTTAGCAAACTGCAGGTCTGCTGAGGTATGTTGGGTAAGGAGACAACCTGCAGCACAAAGTATGTCATAAAATGCATTTCAACGTGTTATACCAACAATAAGTACAATAAAGGGAGGGTCATGATTTTTCGATTGCTTTGCTGCCTCTCGACCTGGAGTGCTTCATTATAGTGGAGGGGGAAATCGTTCCTCATTCATTTTAAATAGTGTGGCCAGAACATTAGAACCACCTCTTCTTATAATGCTCTTTAGTACAACTCCAATACACACTTTGACCTTAATAATAAACACTTAGTAGAAATATCAACCTTGTAAAACTTCATGGCACTGAGAACACGTGGTCATAATGTTATGTGTAAATCCACTTGTCACTTGTAAACCTGCCAAAGCAGGTCACACCATTGATGCCCATCATCTGATGTTATCAACAGTATAGATATTGGCCAAGTAGGCACCTGGTCCACATGCTTTTGGTTTGATTTAGGCACAACTATAAAACGGTTGGGGAGAGAACACTGACTAAAGAAACAGCATTGATAAAAGGATTCAAATGGGAAAAAAAGCTGTTTCTTATTCCCAAGTCCTTTGCTTTGCTGCTTTTAAATGAATGCACCTCACCGACTGCTAATATTGCTCCTGTCTTATTTAGTACACATGCTAAATTACTACATCTTGCTACTAATAGCTACAGTGGTTGGTAGTGGGTGAAAAACCCAATATAGGTGTGTTATTACTGATCACTCACCAGTTAGTCACATGATGTCATAGTTTAGTATTTTGGTGTGACCTAGCTTAGCTTGTCCAAGGTCTAAATCCACGTTTGCTGTGATTCAGAACCACTGTTAATTACATGTTGAAGCATTTAGTTTAGTTTAACCTGACATTGCTTTCTAATTAAATGATTAAATCTACCGCCAACAATGATACTAGCCTGGAGTATTAGACGCAGTTTGGCTGGCATTTACTTTAAAGTGCTTAAGGTACATGCCCCATTATTATTATTATTATTATTATTATTATGCTACATTAACGTACCCATTTAGGTGCAATGCAATAGAAAATGTTACCTGTAAAGATGCAAGTTTTTTCAGTCTTTTTTGTTAAAAACCGTATCATTGTTTATGTGTATGTGTGCGTATGTATTCATCACAACAATCCGCTAAGCTCTTGGTTTTAGGTGACCCAGGCAACCGGTCTCTTTGGCAACGCTGACTCATTTCCTTGGTCAGTGTGATTGGATGATGTGAGCCCATCAATGTTTCCTTAGGGATCTTTGTAATGAACTCTGTCTGGCACTCAGTCCAGATTGGAGCGAGACAGTGGGGCCACAGGGAGCGAGGAAATGGTCAATATTCAAAAAATAAATAAATAATCGTGGCATTGTGAAATAAATTATTTATCCGTACGTGAGTACTACAGTAAAATGTACACATGAAGCAAAAAATTATACAGCTATCATCATCATTATTATTAATAAATTGTCTACAAGGGTGAAAACTGTGGTATTATTTTGTCCTTCACAAATTCTAATGTTGTGTCTCTTCATAATGGTCACGACCATTTTCCACTTTTTCATCGTTCAACCAATCACTCACCGAATGCTGACATTTTAAAATAATTAAAATTAAACATTATATAACTGGTTAAGCTTTAATAATCTGATCACACACATACTTTTGTCACAAACACAAAACCTGTATGAGTTCCATGCTTTCAGGTTTATTTTTTTTTTAGTTTTCCACATTTCCACAGCTTTAGGGGCGACTGTGGCGCAGGAAGGTAGAGCGGTTGTCCACCAATCTCACAGTTGTTGGTTCAATCCCCGGCTCCTCCGGTCACATGTCAAAGTGTCCTTGAGCAAGACACTGAACCCCAACTTAGTTGCTCCCGGTGAGTGTTGGCCAGCTGCATAGCAGCTCCCCAATTGGTGTATGAGTGTGTGTGTGTGTGTGTGATTGTGATTGTGAGTGTGTGTGGGTGAATAAGAAGTGGCATGTGAAGGTTTATATTCAGACTGGTATATATCCAGTCTCATCTTTATCCCCCTATGGATTCCCCTCGCTCCTTTTAAACTGCTGCGGTAGCTCCAGGCTATGTGGTTTGACTAATTGGTCTCTAAATATTTAAAGAGTTTCATTTCAAAGTGACACATCCACAATTTGTACTTTTTCAAAATAATTGCTTCTGCCATTTAAAACAAATTATGGTAATTTGTAAATTCTTGCTTGGCAACATTAAAATACTTTCACACATAGGTCCATATACAGTTTTACTACAGATATTATATGGTATAAATGGATAGATACAGAATAGTCTTTGGTAAGACTTTGTGTCCACAATGTTTATTGCAAGAACCAGGACATTTCAAGTCGTATCAGAAAACCAGTAGTTGATGTTTGGTTGTATAAATGTAATTTTCCAGTGAGAAATGGGTCGAGATCAACCTGCCAGTTTGCTCACAAATCATGCTCCTCGTTTCTTTTTGGGCGTTTTTACTGGAAAGAGTGCAGTAAAGATCAAGCCACAAATATCAATCTATTTACCACGAAGGACAATATTCTGGCTCGCTTCCTAAAATGTTGTGCCAGGGGAGAGGTGGTGCAGAGGTTTGGCTGACTTCATGACTTGGCAAACCCTCTGTTTCTTCTCTCTCACACACACACATGCACTGGAAATCTCAGCATGCAGTGATGTTAAAGTGGTGCTGACGACATGCAGGGCTGATTAGCTTTCCGGCAAACAGGTTACTGTAATAGGCAGTTGTGTGTTGCGTGGGAAACTTGTAATAAAAATACGGAGGTAAGCGATATGGACAACAACTAATTGATTTCAGATTCCAGTATTGATCTGTATACTTCCTTATGAAAACCAAGTGTGTGACTCACTGACATTTAAAAAGAAGAAGTTCAGAGACCAACAAATTGATTAGGATTTTACAATCGATCTGTGTATGTCCTTAAAACATCAACAACAACATATTAGACTCCACTAAAATATTAATAATCAGTCAAAAAGAGATGACAGAGGTGTGTGTGTGAGTGTGTGTGTGCTCATGAGGTAGCTTTCATAAAGGCTGTAGAACAGCGTTATACATGTTTTTTTAAAAGGTGGCCAGATGGGTTTGGACCATAGACGTTGTAGTGGGCAGCAGGTGGTTGTTTGTGACCACAGCGGGTATTTAGATCAAGCCAAGCACCCCTCACTGGTTATGTGGCTTCCCTTCCTGATGCAGCCCTGTGGAGCATCTGGTTACAGCACATGGACTTGGGCATAGCCATCAGTCGAGTTCACGACGCTTAATAAATATTCAATTGCACAGAAGGAAAATATATTACTGTCCATGAAAATATATTGTGTGCGCTTCCATACAAACGAAAACACAGCAATCTTACATGAAGGTAATTGCTCATAAGAATAGACCAGGCAAGATTTTTTTTTTAAATATAAAACTCATCTTTAATCTTGTGTGCCTGAATCAGGAAATTGAGCAGATCATCCAATTTAATTTCATTTGAGCAAACACGGCTCCAATGAAATTGCGGTGTTTGAACACTGAAGGGAAATATTCTTTGTTCAGTGAAAGTTATAAATGAAAAAGAAAAACATATGACCCCTCTCATTAACACCACTGAGCGGCTCTCTATCTGAGGGAATGTGGACTCCCTAACATCAGATCCTAAAGCCATGAACATTACAACAAATATTACTGCAATAGAATTGTGGACATATTAGGAAAAGCATCTTTGCATATTGTTTGAATTCCTTCTACTTCCCAAACTGTGAAGTCTGTAAACTTTTTGAATGTTTGGGTCAGAGTTTATGTTAAGGTGCACATGATCTGTCAATGTAGCAGTGAGTGTTGCACATGGCTTTGTTCCTCATCTGTTGCAGTGTTTTTTTACAAATGTATAGCTTTATGGTGAAAAAGTAGGATCAAAGTGACCCAAAACTCTTATATCCTCTAAGCCCCCTCACACACTATGGTCACACAGATCCAAGCAACAACTTCTCAGGCAATATTTTTATCTTCTGTTCCAGCACATCTTCAGTCGGACTTGGGGAACAAAAAAAAAAAAAACAACCTCAATGCTCAATTCCCTTAGTTCCTCGTAAAACAGAACAAAAAAAAAAAAAAAAAAGTTAAAAAATAGTTTGAGCAAATATTTTTAGGGCTTATTATCTGTGTCAGCCTGCGTTGGAAGCAGACTCGTTATTTTTCTATTCAGCGTATGAATTGTGACATCTGAAAAAATGAAGCTGAACAAGCATATCAGACCTCTTAAAAGCACTTAATGCACATTAAATCAAAATGACACGAGTGGCCTCTGTGATGCCGACTTAAGCCCGCGAAAAGCTACAGAAGTACATGAAGTGTCGTGTATTTGTCAGTGCAAGTTACCTCACAGCGAGACACAGGAGAAATATCACACGGAATTATTTATGTCGAAGATTCTTCACACAGACTCGATCGGCTTTCAACTTCAAGACCCTCGCTTTCACAGTGAAGGCAAAAGACACCATGTTGCAGCAGTAGTCGTTTCTGGTACATGCAGTACTATATCTGTCACCGTCAGAACAGCGCAACTTTCAGCCAGCAGGGAAAACATCACATGAGTTCAACCCAACACAAACATGTATCCAGACAGTCTCATTGTGTACAACACACTATATCTGATGTCCTGAGGGATGTTTGCTTCATTGTGATTCCCTGATGAGACAGGAGGGCTATTACTTGTTTTGCGGTACCCTAGCGGCCACCCCCACTTTTTCTCTGTTTATAGTTGAGGTCTCGTTTCATTGCATCCTAAGGCTCATTCCTGACATTCTTAACTTGCCTTCTAACTTCATACCTAAAGTTGTTTTGATGTTGTTACTTTAAAACCACAAACCTTGTGCTTGTTACGGGGAAACGCAGGGAGCCTGTGAAGACGTTGCTTTGAAACAGCGTGACATTTTCCATTGTAGCATCCGTATTGCTCGTTATGGTTATTGCTTCTAATGCAAACTGCTGTAGCTGTCACACCTGTTGCACAAGAACTTGAAAACATCCTAATTTGGGGGAATTTCTGTTTCATTGCATTAGGTTTTACACAGTGGGACAAAACAAAGATGGAGAGTCTCGGAGATAATGACACACGCCTGAAGGTCATGAACCAGACAGTGTGACATGCCTCTTATAACTTGCTGAGCTCCCCTAGGAATTAAAAAAAAAAGGCTCATTAGTTTGGGAAGACCAAGTATTTCTGACCAGGTCTAGCTGTGTAAGTCCGATTGTGGTGTGCATCATCCAGGAAGAGGTTTAATTCACACCTACGCACCTGTACGACAAGAATAGATGAACACTAGACAGACGACTGACTGGCACAATAAATGGCTCTATAAATCCACTGAGCTGCCCACAGTGGGGGTGTGGGTGTGTGTATATGTGTGTGCATCTGGGCTTTACCCCGGGGATGCAAGTTAGTGGTCAAAACAGAAGTGGTTGTTAAGTACTGTAACTATCGGTCTGCATTCCTAAGCCTGATGAACAAGAAAACACAATAGAATTAACAATTCAAACCGATTCCACGCCAGCGAGACAAAGCGGGGGGGTGGGGGTGGGTGGGGGTGGGGTTGTGGGGGGCGGACATGGCAACGATGTAAGGTCTCATTTAAATTCCATCCAGTTTGCATTCACATGTCTCAGGGTGCTGCTACATCCCCTCTGTTAACTCTCAGATCCTATTTCCATTTTTTTTACTTCCAATATTAACCAGTTCAACTTAAAAGTTTCAATCTTAGGCCACAAATGTCAATGATGAGCAGTCGCTTTAATTAGTGCAGTATTTAATAGCCTCACTTTTTTTTTTTCATGCTTCTTGTTTCTGATGAATCTCAGCTCTGAATAGCAACCTAACTGCTCTGTGTTACGATCTCATTTTCACTGTACCACACGGAACTTTAATTAAAAATGAAAACATATAACAATATAAAGACATTTATTTGTAGACTTAATTTAGAAGACAGCCAGAATGATGTCTGAAGCCTTGGTGCAAAAGATTCAATGAACAACTGACAGATGGGAACTCCTCCTGTTGCCTCACTTAAAAACCTTAAAGAAACTCTCTGCACTGCTGCCAGTGCTGTTCAGCAACACTCTCCACACCTCAGCAGATTGTAGCTCCTACTGTTTAAGATAATAACTGAGGGACTTGAATTAGTTTTCATATTTAAATGTGCTTTGGAGAGATTAAAAGGAGTAGTATGACATATGAAGCCAGAGCCAGCAGGCTATCACCTCGACATAAGTAGACAAAAAAATAGCTAGCATGGATTTTCTAAACAAAAAAAACATCATCATCAACAGCAACAACGGTTAATCAGTTAATAATCTTGTTTTATTCCTTGCAGATATTTCTAACTTTAGGCTGTTTTTTTATGACGCTGTACTGTCAACTGGGTCATGACAATGTCAATTTGGACTCAAGGATGAACTGATTAGGTTCTCTTGAGGGTATCTATCCCCTTTTAACAGCTTGTTGAGACCTCTGACCTCTACATTTTAATGCCACTACAACAGCCCCCCAACATCAAGAACACAGCACTCGCTGCCACAAACTGACAAAAGACCTGCAGGAGCCTGTTGCATACACTGATGGATCAGCATCTCCTCAGGAAAACTCTGTGCATTTCTAAAGAGAACTACAATGTGAGTCCGGTCCAGTTATTTTAAATTACATTCCTTATAAGTCAACACTACATTTATCAGTAGTACAATTTCATGGACATTTTTGTAAACTGCAACTTGACTGGTGTGGAAGAGGCTTATATTCTAGTTTATTTTTACAATCTCACAAATTCTGACCTTCTGCCAAGAATGAGCAAATGTTTGCACAGGATGAAACAACGTGTACATACATCCTAAGAGTGTGTGTCTCTGTTCTGCTTGTCTTGTTCACTGGAATGTAGGTTAAGTCCTCAGTGCAGCTGTGGATGGAGCAGGACCCGTTCACAGCTTAATGTATAGACAGCTGAGATTTAAAGTGACACCTCACTGTTCACCTGCTGCCTCTGCCTTGAACGTGATCTACAGAATTGGGGTACTGATCCAATCCCAGTCCAGACTATTCCCCATATGCAAAAGGTAATAAAGCCAAAGCAGTCTTAACAAACAGTGTTATCCAGTGAGGGGGTTTTGTGGGGGGAAGTGGCTACATAACATCTGCTGCTTGTGATCACCTTGGGCTGTAATTTTAGCAAATATTTGAGTGGTTTTATGATCTAACGGACGATGTGCCACAACTCTAAAAGCACCAGACAGCAGCACTGTTTACACAGTGGTGCTAATTACAGCGGCTGCAGTCCACACAACACTGGGATCAGCTGCTCAGCAGGATGGCCGTCCTGCAGATGCAAGAGTCATGATAATCCAGATGTGATCGCAGCTATTTTGTGTAGTGAATGTGTGTTTGCACTACACACTTTCTATTGGATCACAGTCAGCATTGGCAGATAACGAAAATAGAAGGAATCCGATTGAAATCTGTCCACGCAGTGTTTCCTGTGTCATCAACTGCCACACACTCTCAGTAAATAGTATGGTAGGAGAGTCCATTCATTGGACCTCGAGGTAATTATGTGTACCTTGTGAGTACTTTCCAGACGGTACAGCCCCAGTGAAAAGCTGTTGTACAATAATGTCACTTACTTTCCAGTTTATTTGTTATCACCTGTTTGCCTGCGGCTTTTTGGACTTTACCCTTTTAGCTGTTCACCTGCTGTTCCTGCCGGACTGTTACGATCACTTCCACTCTGCTCACTTCACCAGTTCTCCAGGCCCCTGTCTGCTATTGCCGACATTACCTTTCAGTGAAGGCTGATTTTATTAAAAGGCTCTTCTTTTAAATTGAAAAGTCAACAAACGTTATTTGCCCACTGTTGCCCAGACCTTTGCACACATACATTAGTCCAATGCATGAGTCATAAAATTGTCAAAATAAAAAGACTTCTCCAAGTGCTCCTGCAGCACAATCTGCTGCTTCACTCTCCACTGATACATGTCTAAAAACAATTATAGACGCACAAAAAGACGTTTGTTTTTGTTTGTTTGTTTGAAATTATGACAATTAAAGTCAGAATCTGAATGAAGTGACCAGAGATTTTCCCTTTGTGTCACCATCTTGTTAAAAGTCCAACTCCAGGTTGGACTTTTAGCACTTTTGTGGAGGTGGACACATGTAAAAACTCGCTGGCTGTTTAAAATTGAAATTGGGCAAGTGTCAGACACTCAGCAAGCAAAGACCGAGCTCCACATTAACGCCCACTCTAACCCCGTCAGCCTGATAGAAAGTCATGTAGGCAGACTGCAGATAGACAAGCAGCCACCTACTCAGCCCACTCAGCCACTCAGGAGTGCAGCAAGACTGAAGTCATTGCCCTGGGCTGAGATGAGACGGAGGCTGGAATGAATGCGAGAGTCAGGCCACACTGCTCTCGCTCTGCACAAGAATCCTTCATTCTGAGGCAGACATGAGAGAAAGCCACTGTGGTTATTAGACCAATAAAGGTGGGGGTGAGAGGAGACTGATAACCAGCTGTCCAGAGAAAATGAGGGAAGTTGGAGGGGACAAAAACAACAGGAACATCTCTGAGGCAGAGCTTGGCTTAATATGGATTCCATTCAATTATAATTCAGAAAATGGAAATTCACAAAGGAGACGAAATGTATGTACTCGTCCTTTAATTCCAATCCGTAAAAACATTGCTAAAACAAAGGTTTCCCGTTCGGTTTCAATTTGGAGTTTTACATTTAAGACTATAAGCCAAACATATTTAAAATCGAACTGCCAACCGAGACCTGACACTTGAAGTTTCTCTGAGTCACATCCCCACTCTGTCTCACTGCCTTATACAGCCTCCCCTCTCTCTTTCATCTGTGTCAGTGTGCAGCCGTATCTTAACTTTGAGGATGCTATCACAGAAATCCTTCTGGCCCCAGGCGGGATCTGACGGAGAAGCTGAAACAGCACACAGAACAGGCTCAGTGTCTCGACAGCGCGATGAATGAGCTGCAGTGATAGAGGGAGATGAAGCGAGCCCAGAAGTGATTCTGCCATTAAAAAAGATGAAAATGAGAAAGAATAGGAGCTGAGATGTAGTGGCAGAGAGGAGTTCCTCTATCTGTCAGCATGATGGTGAGAAACAGCTGACTATTGCATATACAATGTGATAAAGACAACTGTTTCCAAATGAATTTGATTAATGTGACTTAACCGTTAGATGCATAAGTGAGTCAAAAATTACCTGGTGAGGTTGTTTTCTTGCAATATCTTCATATTGAAAAGTTGTTATCATTTCATAGTCCGGCTATTGCTCACATTTTCGACATTATGCAACTTAAATTTTTAACCTACCATTTCTACATTTTACGAAATCGTACTTTCTGTATTATGTATGAAAATACATTTTTGACCCACTTATGCAAGAGTGTATGGTCCAGTCACTCGTGCATCTTAGGGTTAAATAAATGAGGCTGTTTCTGAATAAACAGGATAAACTGGATGTTTGTACTTGGAAATATTTATGTTCCAAGTCCAGTGCAACTTCCTGTTTTCGTTTTTCCTTCAACCCCTCTTCTCTCGTAGCAATTGATATAGTCCACAAACCAGAGCCCTATCTAACACATCAGTCCAAAATCTCCCATAGGTGTCCACCTGGCTTGAGATCTGGTGACTGTGAAGCCCCAACACCAGATCCTCTCACTGTAGGGGTCAAACCTCCAAGCACCAACACCCCCAACCAACCCAACACCCCCCACTACATACATGCAGGTGTTGCTTTTGTGGCTATTGAAATCGCAGCCACTTGAATAAAGTTGAATAAAGTTGAATTGAACTGAGCAGTCTTTCTGAGTGAAAGTCCCACCATTGTTACCTGAACTACAAGTCCACTTTCAAGGCCAATTAGACATTTTTGTGTTTAAATCATTACCCAAAATCACAATCAACTGAACCTGCTCAGCAGTGGAACAGAGCACGATTGGATGGTAATTGCTCAGTTGTATTGTGCAGTGTATTTCTGGGAAGTGTGTTTCTCCACAGGTGCTGACTCAGACTAATTGAACAGCCCTGTTTGCACTACAGTGATATTCTCCTCTAAAGGGTTTTAAGTGAGACTCAACCTTCCTAACCAATCAGAGAAGATCTATAATTTATTCATTGACTGGTATGTTTTGGAAGATTCTTATTGATTGTCGTTTTATGAGCTTTACATCTGAAGGGCTGAGCAGAATGTAGCAGACAAAGGAGAGGAAAGGCTGCACAGAACAGGGTGGATTTATTTCCAGCCTCGAGCTACCACTTTTTCAATTCCCCAAAAATTCCACGCCGTAGCTTTAGATTGGTATTAAGACCATATGGAGTCAAAGGTGTTTCTCCGTGGCCCAGAAGGAAAAAAAAGCACTTAACATTCCTCCTAAAGCTTAATAATTAACATATTGTATCTTGTTTCTGTCTCTCGAAAGGTTTGCAAATAGACAATGCAAACCAGAACCACCTCAGCTATATAATATTGATCAATCAGTAAGAAAGTCAAGAAGTGTAGTTCCCAAAACATCTTAAAATAAGGACAATAAACCCCCATTTGCTGTATAAGAAGGTTCAGTGCTTATCAAGATTATTGTCATAGTCAAATGTAGCAGGATCTATTTATCTAGTGGAAGTCCACTACCTCCCTGCCCTGAATGTCATCTGTGCTCATGTTTGCTTTTGCTCAGTCTGTACAATGATTTATATTCATTATTGGCAACTATCCTATAATGAATGGGGATTAGTTTTTTCTCTGAAGCAGATTTAGGGCAATGGAATGTGGGAATCCACCTGGTCCATAAAAGTTTCTTATTTCCTCACCAATACACACACACACACACATTTCTCCATTTGGCATCTGTTGCTTTTCTGCTAGTTAGCAGCCGGTCTCACCATTCCTGCTCCAGCTGCTTGGAAAACATTACAGCATCTCCAGAGTCTGTCCAGGACCAGGGGCTCCCCACCTACTTTGTGGCCCACTAACGCTGCCTCTTTCTGGCCTCCACCAGCTCCAGATGTCCTTGCCCTGATGGAGGCAGTTTCTCCTGATGAGAGTATTTGGGTGTGTGTGTGTGTGTGTGTGTGTGTGTGTTTGCCACCTTAACAGCTGTTAGACTGCTAGACATCATGGGTAGAGAATGTTTGACTTAACTGGAATCCAGATGCTCAGTGTATATGAGTGTTTGTGACAGCAGTGAAGAAAGTACTCAGCTGTGTCCCCTAATTAGTACTAGTACTAGAAATGCTTTGTTACAAGTACCGGCATTGAAAACTTTATTTTAGTAAAAGTACAAAGATAAGATCAAAATCGGTGATTGTACAGAATAACTTCTACAGTACTAGAAATTTTCTGCAGCAGCTGAGTAACCTATAATAAAACACTTATCCCACCCCCTCACAGCAAACACACACCTATGTCTACATGCTTAAGCCTTTTTTTATAAAATACCATTTGGAAGTAGCCATGGAGGAGCATAACACACAATACATAAGGATTTGAAATAGTTGACTTTGAGTTTTTTTATAGAGTGATATTTGAATGGACGACAGTCTAATGTCTCTGTGTGTCACAGTCCAAATACAAAGAAGTTAGTTAAGAAGTTAGTGGAGTGAAGTTAAGTGCCTGTAAAGTGTAAAGTGTAAAGTGTAGCAAGTGAAGGCCCCCTCCGTGTCAGCCCTGCGATAGACTGGCAAAGTATCCAGGGTGTGGTCAGCCTCTCTCTGTAAGCTGGACTAGGCTTCAGCCCCCCAACGGCCCCTCGAAAGGATAAGTGGTATAGATAATAGTTATATGGACGGATTGTCTTAAGAGACACATGGGTTTTATTCCAAAATAGAGCTGTTTTTAATAATGCTATTGACAATTAATTGACATGCACATCCTGAGGCAAGTAGCCTGCTGTGTGCACTCTGCTAAATAAGTAGCGGCAGCAGGAGACACACACAATCCGCAGAGGACAGTGGGTGGAGAAAGCAATACTACAATTCCGCCAAGGGAAGCTTTTACAGGTTGATCTAGCTGTCCTGTCCTCACACGACCTGCAACTCTGAGCAAACCCAGACGATTCACAGGCTGAGAGACGCAGAGACAAAGTTTAAACAAGATGCACAGAGGTGGTTGTGCACACATGCTATGTTATATTTACAGCAGGTGCAGGATAAGAGATTCAGCGAGGGGTTGGGGGACGGTGAATAGAACAGAACGAACATAACATGAATATAAGACAAAGAACAGTTGTAATGTTGCCTTTTGCCACTACAAGGTTTTCTGTATTTTACCTTCAAAACTGTAATTCCCTACACCTTGAGTCTAATATGGAGACCTGTCCAGGGTGGACCCCAGTTCTTGCCAAATGACTGAACAGGGTAAGTGTTAAACCAGTACAGCTGCTGTATTAACCAATGTCTGACAAGCTCTGACAAACTATTCTCTTATTGCTTTTACTCACTGCTCATATACGTGCACACAAATGCAGGCACACACACACACACACACACACACACACCTACAATTCCATGCGTCCTTCGCAACGTTATGCTCATTAATTTCATTACATCCTATAATTTTATGAGCTTTCTTGCCGGTTGTTAGGCTAACTGGTTTAACATCAGCATGAAACCAGACTCTGTGCAGGCTTTATCTGCCTACACATTCTAATCCATGCACGTAAGAGGATAAACACACATAGAAACGCACGCACATACACAGCAGGTTTGCATTAAATCTCACCATCTCATCCGGGTTGTCTTTGTACTCTCTTTGTAGTGCACATCTCTGCACAGCACTGCACATTAACCACTGCAAAGAGTTGATGTAGGCTGTAATAAAAGTTTAGAGACAGTAATATAAAGTCAGGAGAACATCATGTCCAGGTAAGTTTTTCCATGACTGTTATGCAATTCCCCCGGGGATCTGATGCATGAGCTGAATTGAGAGAGCCTGCTATCATGTCTTTTTGGGCTGTAAATGTTCCCCACAGGGCGAAGGATGCTTGATATCTTGTGGCTCATCTAGGATAGAGTAAGTAAGTCTGTAATAATTGAACAGACCTGTGGGGAGAAGCAATAGATTTTTCCCTCAGCGTTTCATCAAAAAACATCTAATGTGTTTATTACTTTGAATGGGTAATTTAAAGGGATCTTGATTTGTGGAATAGTTCTTGATTTTCCTAACACGAATAAAAGCAGCTTCACAGACACGTGAGAACTTTCCTCTTTAGAATACTGTAAGTGTCCTGTTATTGTGCCTCCTCCCTCCTGAGTATGCAAAGGTCAAAGGTTCACAACACAAGAGGTTGTGGAAAATACTGAGTCTGCTTGTCTTTGAGCTCCAGCTGCTGTGAAGGTCAGAGCTTTCTCTCAGGAAGAAGGACACAGACCGACTGTGGACATCTTGTGAACAACTTCACCACTGGACAAAGCCACACTGACACTTTTGCATGTGTTTTCTGCTGCAGTGCTGATGGCTGGTAAACAATGTCTTCTTGCGGGTTTGAATGAAAATAAAAAGTGACATGAAAACGTGAGGGACATGCAAATTAACTGCCAATTAAGCCATAACATCCATTTTAGAGTGTAAGTAGTAAAGCATCCCTGTGCAACAAGTTTAAATGAACAGAGATGCAAAATGATGATCTTCCAAGGTATCCATGTACCTGCACCTGTGCATGTTCATATGTATGTGTGTTTTAACGTATTTATTTATTGATTTTTATTGATGTCCAGATGGAATTTGTAAGTACATCCAGGATATAAAAATCCAGAATTGAACATCTTTGAAACTTTGTCAATTCTAATTTACTTATTTGACAAGTTTCAAAAATAGTGGCACTAAACAGTTTAGTAAAACGTCCACAAATTATATGTCTGTTTTCCAAAATAATATCTGATCTTTCAGAACTACAGCCACTTTCGTGACATTATTAGTTAAAACATTTATGCAAAATTTTAGTGTCAAGGGTGTTGAAGTTCGGTTTAATACAGTAACTTGATCCTACACACATGATGCCGGAGTTGATCTCAAGTCTTGTCGTGTTTAAAATTGTGCGCTCTTTACTGCTTCATTCATTAAAAAATATGTTGGATTGCAATGTCAGTGCTAAACAGTAATTACATTCCCTAAAAAAAATACTGGTAAATACAGTTTAGTGGCATAAAGACATAATTTTTAAGGACCAGATGCATCCTGGCACTGATGACAAAACACGGGCTGTCACACTTGTAAACCCATGCTGCACTTCTTGCAGTGT
Source organism: Channa argus (assembly GCF_033026475.1). Taxonomy (NCBI): domain Eukaryota; kingdom Metazoa; phylum Chordata; class Actinopteri; order Anabantiformes; family Channidae; genus Channa; species Channa argus. The sequence continues at coordinate 5,473,457 of NC_090198.1, forward strand.
ATCCACACCCTGAGTTGGGGTGACACATACAGTACTGTATGTGCCAGATGTAGCACCAAAACACACTGCAGCAAGCAGCTCCAGATGTTAACTCAACATTACCTCACTTTGAACCAATAAAAGTGAAGCTGGGAAACAGTGACAGAGTAAAAAGGAAACAAAAATTGGAAATGTTGATTTTTTTTTTAGGGGGGGGGGGGGTGAGGATTTCTCACTGCATCTTTCTCGGACATGCACACGGAAACACACAAAAATGACGTGTACAGTTTACCAAACCCATAATGGGAATACAACACTTTGTATTTACTTATTTATATTGAATTCAGTAACCTTAGTGCAAAAACCAGTTTTGACACGATTAATCTCACATTTGTCCTATTTTAAATGTTTTGTCTTACTATGGTCACATGCTGCAATTCTATACATCCCCAAAGCTTTCTTTCTCTGGTAGTGTACTTAATGTCTTTACTGAATTGATGGGCTTTCGTCTTCTTAGTTGTTATTTTACTTTGCTGGAGCAAAGTGCACCAGTATATCACACCAGTATATTCTCATTAAAGTTTAATCTAATCTAATCAACTAATATAAATAAGTTATGTTCTTCCCAAAGAAAAGTTAAATAAAATAACACTGAGTTCTTCACGTCTCCAAATTGTTTTACAATGCATGCTGATGTAATGCTTGTTATTTTCCACAAGAATAAGTGCGAGCATGTCACCCGAGGTACAAATGTATTCAAACAGTCAATTAAATCTAATAGAAGGGAATGAGAAGGGAAGAGAATAATCACACTAGCTACAGTATATCCACCTGTGAAATGTTTGACACCAGCCAAAAAGAAGTGAAAGGAACAGAAATAACCTAAGTAACCTAAGTGACCACACTCACAATGACAAATACAACTTACATTTTTAAGGTGATGATGACAATGTAAACTTACTTTAGCAGGTACGTATGCACTTTTTTTAAATTTTATTTTGTTTTTTGAAAGATTTAGTGGTGCAGGATGGAAAGAGAGGCACATTGCAACAAACAAAGGCCTCATTGCCTAATCCTAACCTTGTGCCGAGGTTCATCTTCTGCTGAAATTAACAACTTCCAGCTAATGTTTACAGTTCTACTTCCTTCCAATGTTGGTAATCTGCCACTGTTATTAAAAGTTAGCCTTTCTCAGCATTTCTTAGATGTTTGTTCATTCTACCTCTGCCCTCACCGTCATTATCAGTCTATCAGGTCCATGTCTTTGCCATCCAGACATTTCCCTTGATTGCTGCTTCCTGCACGCTTGCTCCTCATTCCCCAGTTATGTGCAATGATACATTAAGCACCAGATCCATTTCACTAGTCTTCTGCCAGATTCTCAAAGTTCCCTTTGGACTATTATCTAGCACACCTGCACCGTTTTTGCTTATCTGTTTTGGATTTGATGCCTGGTTTTTTTGGACTTTGTCCTTTGTTTGTCACACTAAACTTTTGAGGATTGGTGAGGTCACCCTTCATTTAATGCTTTGCTTGGACTTTAAACTAGTTCTTGAAAAGTGCTGACACATTTTGCCAAAAAACCCCACAAAACTGTCAAAATTGTGGTGCCTCAATGAAAGGTCAGGGGCTTCATCCTCTGGGGACGATGAATGTCAGTACGAAGTTTCATGGCAGTCCAAGCTAGTGAAATGTGGTGGATTGAATCACTGATGTTGCCCAGGAGTCCGACCTCTAGCAAAATTCTGTGGATAATCAGCAAACGTTGTAATTGTCATAGAAACTACTTCTTTGGCAGAAAGTCGTTTCAATAATCGCTTACATTTCCATCCATTTCTCTTGGACAGCATTCAGAATGGACAACAGGTGCATTATTGTAAATATATTCCAAGACAGGTTGTTCAACTTCTCCACATTCCGACATCTGGAGCAAAGTCATTAGATGTGGCTGCTAGTGATTAACATTGTCTGTGTGTGGGTTGGGAGACCTGAAAGTGAGTTACTTTCGTACCTCCAGGAAAGAGATGGCTGCAAGTCATTATGGTTATCCACAGGGAGTAGCTGGTGGTAACTGTAGCTGATGGATTTTACAAGCAATGATCCTTGCCAGACTACACATACGCAAACATACATAGCAGGAATGCATTAAAACATGTAAACACAGGGCAAAGCAGGCCAAGCCACTCAGATACGGTATCACGGACACAAATGGCATGCACCATTAAAGTGGTTTATTCGCACAGAGGTATGTCCAACTCTTATAACAAACTTGTTGTTGATAGAGTATCTTAAAGTATGTCAGAGTTGGAAAGGTTGTATACTGGTTTTGCATTGATATGTCAAATTAGATGTAGATGACTAGTAATCTAGTCATAAGTAATAATTGTGATTTCTCTAGCACATTTGCTATTTCATATGGGCTTCCCCCTTTAAGGATAACAACTTTAAATGTATCTCCATCCGCGCTGATGCACATGGAACATTGAGAGACGCGCACCTGTTGAGTAGACCCCACTGAATAACCCATAAATCATTGTGGGACCCGGCGAACAGGTTCAGCCTAAGACGATGGAAAATATCATTTGTGGGTGTCGGTTCATGTGTCAAACACATTGCAGCCTGCTACCAACACCTCTGCTACCTGCTGTGAACCAGCCAGAAGAGAATCTGCCTGGCCTCCACTTTGAAGATCTGCCCCCTGAAGTGCCCAGCTCTTGGAGTAGGTGAGACAGTGAGGAGGAAGGTCAAAAGTAGAGTAGCAAAATTCTCTGCCCAACCTGATATGCAGGTGCTGGGGTGCAGTGGTTGGTGGCCTACCTCTCATAGCCGCAGACAGACTGAAATAGAGTACAGACTTTTTCCAGGCAAGCTGGCATCTTCAGAGTGACAGTTGGACAAATGGTCCAACTCCTGAATCAATCTGCTATAGATATCTGTATCCAGGAGTATGAGGCAACTATCTGAAAAGTAGACAGTCCTGTGGCAGAGGAGGGCAGGGAGTTGTGGATGCAATTAACCCAGACCATGTTCTTGACCCATGATGACCAAGCTCAGGTACAGAGGGGCCAGAATATGGTCTCCAGCTCTTGATTTAATATCTCGGTTTGACCATTAGACTGAGGGTGAAAAGCCAGAGGACAAACTGATGGAGTTCCGAGCAGCATCCAAATCTCTTCCCCGAACTTTTCGCTGAACACAACATATTCCACAGTCGGAGAATATGTTGTGTTGGAGGCCATGGAGACAGAAGACATGTTGAGTGATGAGCACATTTTTACTATAGTAAGGAAGTACATATGTGCCATTGTCACCGTTTGTAGTTTTTTGATTTTATGTATATTATCTTATAACTTAACCTTCCCCTGAAGTTATTTTGCCTGATCCCAACTCAGTTTTGTGTCTATATAAAGTTGTTCCCATAGTGTCAAGTAGCAGCACTCCAGCACCATACCATAGTAATCTGCAATCTGCAAAGAGCACTGGTCCAAAAAAAGCATGGCAGCTACCAGGATCACTTGAGTACTGTGTGGGTGAACAGATCTTAGGCTCTGGATGCATCTGCAGAGAAGGGTTGGGTGTAAATGAGCCAGAGGAACTTGATGAGGACAAAGGACATGATTATTGCAAGGCACGGAACTGGGAAAGGCTACAAAAAGAGCACAGTATCCTCCATAATTCTTAAATGGAAGAAGGTTGGCACGACCAGGGCTCTACCAAGAGCTGGTCACCTGGCCAAACTGAGCAACCAGAGAAGGACCTTACTTAGAAAGATGGCGAACCCTATGTACACTCTGACTGAGCTCCAGAACACTTGTGTTGAGTTTGCTAGATGGAAGCCTCCCCTCGTTCCAAATACATGAAAGCCTCCTTGAAGTTTACAAAAAACACTTGAAGGACTCTCAGACTGTAGGGATCAAAAATATCTGGTCTCATTGAACTGTTTGGCCTTAATTCTAAACATTATGTCCGGAAAAAACCCAAAACTATCCCTATAGTGAAGCAAAGTGGTGGTAGCCTCGTGTGGGGTGTGTTTTTCAGCAGCAGGGATACGGAGACTAGTCAAGGTTGAGGAGAAGCTGAATAAAGTAAAGTACAGAGGCATCCTCAATAAACACCAGTTCCACAGCACTCAGGACCTCAGATTGGGCAAAGTTTACCTTACAACATGACAATAGTCAAGACAACACAGTAGTAGCTTAGGGACATCTCTGTGAATGTTCTAGAGTGGACCAGCCAGAGCCCTGACTTGAACCATATTGAGCATCATTGCAGAGACCTGAAGTAACTGTCCAACAACGATCCCCATGCAACCTGACTGAGCTAAAGAGGAAGAATAGCATAAAAGCCCCCAATCCAGGTGTACAACAGTTTTGTCATACCCCGGGACAGAGACACGGGACATAATGAGACCAAGACGACACCTAATAATTGACATGTAATTGAGACATTGACTTTTTTTTGTTGTGGTACACCCACCACTGTTGTTAGCTTTTGTTTCAACAAATTCTTTGAGATGAAGAAATTACCAATGTACGCTTCTATGCTGCCCTACGTTTATGATATAATATAACTGTAGCATGTACTTTTTACTTTCTCCATAAATTTCACCCAAAATTTGAATAGCCCTTTTTGTGAGTAGTGTATATACTTAAGTTTCTATTACTACCAGCTTGTAATATCCCAAACTATTCGTTTCCAGCTAATTGAAAATACCAAGAGTGTTAAACATTAGATCTTCATGAAGTTTCCTTCGAGTATTTTTTCAAAATTTTCGACAGGACTTTTAAAGAACATACTGTAAGTGAGCCATAATCTTGCTGTTTTTCATTTAATCTTATTTTGAGTCAATCCCACATACTGCACTTGCCAGTACATAATAATGATTGGATCCAAGAAATAAACTTAGTGTGTTTTTAGATGGGCTGAGTACCACAGAGAAGGCAGGGAACAGCAAGTATTGAGAGATGGACTAATGCATACTTGTTTTGGTATTTTAATACGGAATGTGATGATAATACATTGAATGTTTGCTTTTATTAATGATCGGTTTTTGGAAGACCATTGTATTGTGAGGTATTTGATTCAGGACCAATGCATCAGACAGATACCCCCCCTTAAAAGATGTCTGCCATGTGTTGTGTTTCTTTTCACATCCCATTGAAGACCTTTGACTGTTTGTTAAATGGTTCCATCACTCAGCCAGGCTCGTCCATTAATTTAACACGAGGAACCACAGGGACAAAATAACTCATTTTGTGCAAAGTCTGACCAATTATGCCTACAATGGTACATGAGTAGGTGTAGTCACTTTACATGTGTTCTCAGCAAGTCTAAAGTCACAAAAACATCCAATAAATTGTGCTGTCAGTGTCCATTTTGTAGTTTTGGCATTTGGATAAAAAAAAAAAAAAAAAAAAAAAGAAGCAGTGAACAATGAATTTCCTTTCACTGTGATGACACCGTTGCCTGGTCGGTTTGTTACAGGCCCAACAAGCTCCTAGCTAACTTCCTCCCCTCTCATGTGGCTTCCTGGCAATAGTCCAGACCCCTCTCTCCCATCTCTTTAAGGCTGTTCTGCTTCATGTCCCGTGTGAGACAGGAAGCAAGGCCCTATGGGCAGTGACCTCACTGCAGGAAGAGAGTAGAGGGTGTGTATACTGTGTCTGTGTGTGTGTGTGTGTACAATTGTAATTCTCTATTTTCTTCATATAGTTCAGAAAGCACTGCACTGCACCAGTCATAACATAGACAATCTAAAAACATACTATATTTTCAGAACAAATTTTTAATGTGTACATGTCCAGCATGGTTTGTTAACACACTCAACTAGAGGTGAACACAACAAATGTATAAAATCTTACATTTTCTACAGAAGACAAAAAAAAAAAAAAAACCCACTAACAACCAATCCAAAATAATTAATTGGAATGTTATTAACACAAGACATCAAGTTTGGAGAGAAAATAAGATCAAAATAAGACAAATTAACATAATCTGTTTTAATTAACTGCTACTTTTTTTGTCTTTTTTTTTCACAACTCACCCCCAATTGAGGATGATGGTGAAGTTTTTCTCATAAAGTCATTTAACCATTACTCATAGTAGTAAGGAAGAGAGAAGTTCTAGAGAGCCTAGTGTGATGGTCAGTAAAGAATCCAGCAAAATCTTGGCTTTACTGTATTCTCAAGGTGGGCTGCTCAAGAGTTTTAAAGTTGTGTAAAGCACAATGGGAGCAAATCCACAGGACTCATACAGGGGGCTGTCATGGGTGCTGAAAGTCATTTGTTAGCTTTCTTTTCTGTTCCATCCTCACAATGCGTGAATAAGTTAGCTGAGTGCTGATTTCAAATGGTTTAGATTGGACGAGCTCTGTGGGTGCGGTGAGATGCACGGGGGGAATTAAGTGAAGCAACTGGACCCCCGACAATCCTTCGGGGTTGAGCGATCATAAGTCACAGTTGACCAGAGTCGACTTTTCTTTCCTTTTAATCTTTGCAGCCTGCTATTTATTGATCTTTTTCGTCCACAGAACTGATGGGATGACTTTTTGAAAATGTTAAAACAGGGGAAACACAGCAGCTGCACACAGTGGAAAAAAAAAAAAAAAGCAGAAATGTAACAATCAACAGAAATGTTCATTAAAATAAATAACAAAAAACAAAAGGCTTGCTTGGAGCCAGAACAGCAGGGCTGAATCAGGAACCTTTAACATGCAGTGTTTACAGAAACACATCCTGAGAGAGATGAAAGCTCAGGCAAGCTCAGCGATGTCCTAACCTCACTTCAAACTCTGCATCAAGGCCCTGTGCTTTAGTAGGAAGCAGGCATTAGCATTACTGCTTATAACTGGATATGCCAGGTCTGTGTTCAACAGACTCAAAGTGTGACAGGTACAGTGCTTTGATGTGAAGCCTTACAGAGTGTTAAATATTGCTGAACAAGGATTAGGATTTAAAAAAGAAAAAAAAAATGTCTGTTGCTGTATGAGGCTGGACCTTGGCCGGGACTAGTTTCCTAAGGGGGTGGGGGGGGGGGATGAAGACAATAACGTGTTTGTGTGTATTAGAGAGAGCGAAAACAGGGGGAGGAGAAAGAGTGGAAGAGAAAGAAAGAGAGAGAGAGAGAGAGAGAGAAGGCCATTGTTGTTGTTATAATCCCCTCGGGCGTAGAGGGCAGGGCTGAGTATGCGAAGGGGGTGGGGATAAAGAGAGTGTGGGAGATTTACAGTGGGGGACCAGGCCTTGCTTATGGCCAGCGGACCAGAGAAAGTGAACATCTCCACACATTTATTAGCCTTAACAGACTTCTTCTTTCCTAACTTTCCAATATTGTACGTACTTGGCTTCCTGAGACCAGTTACCAGTATTCAGTTCAATCCCTCTCAAACTGCTGAATTGCTTAGAACTGCAAATTTCGAGTGAAGCGAACACAGGTCTGTATGTGTGTTCTTATGTCCTTAAATCTGTTTCCGCTCGACTTGTCATCACCTCGCTGAACACGAGAGCTTTTTCTATGTCAAAATACATGTTACAGTCTAACTGACATAACATAAAGACAAGGGGGAATAAAAACGGGGGCTTTACAACATATACAAGGGTTCATATGCAACTACAAGTGAAGCACTTGCAGCAAGCGTCCCTAAAAAAAAACTCTGTCACCTACTCTAAGCTTAAGTTTACACTCTGGCCAGCACTGTTGTTGAGCTACTGTAGTAGTACAATCTGGGTCACATGGACTACTGCCAGTAGGACAGGGCCATCAAAGCGCCCCCTCCTCTCTTTCCACCCCTCCTTATTCCTGAGATACAAACTTTGCAAGCTCAGGGAGATGAGGTCAGCCTCCCTCCCCCATCCTCGCTTTCCCTTCTCTCAGCTGCAGGAAATTCGGTCGCTCCTCACCCTCCGCGTCCACATCTGTGTAACCCGAGCCCGGCAAACTGAGTCTACTATGATGAGAGTGGGAGCTTAATGCTACCTCACACAAACCTTCCTCGCTAAAGTCATTCTGTTACACACGCTCTCCCTCATTTTTCGTCTAGTTGTCAGACACAGAATCTTATTGGTATCAAATCAATAATCAGAAAAAGTACTGCAAACAACAACAGCTGGACTATTAGATTAGTGTCTCGATAATGTATTGGTTATGTATTCATAACTGTGTCAAGTGAAATTATCGTCGAATTTTGTTTTCTTCTTTAAAGTACAGGTGATTGTACCGAGAAGCCCCATTATAAAAAGTTTACACCCGCCATTTTGCAAACATATTAGAAGAATATTCTGCAAATAAAAGTATAGTAGATTAGCTAAACTACTCAAAAGCACTGGAATGGCCCTTTAGTGCAGATATAATGAGCAGTTAAGGTGGACATTATCCTGTGCACACACCCCCTTTGTGCAATCTTTGTTCGTGTTAGATGAAAAGAGACTGGCGAATGTTTTGATTCAGGGAGTTCAAGGTTTACTTTAGGGGTCACGGGGGTTAACGGCATTTGCACACACCTGCTGTTTTTTTAATGAAGAGGATTAGCCTGTATGTCTGGAGCCCACCCCAGTGCTTACAGATATGCTATCTTTACTGCAGAAATACCACAGGTCATCAGTGAGGTATCTTAGATTGTTCTTGAAAAACACACACACAAGCAGTAAAAAGCCCATTACAAACTACATGGTACATTAGCTGCAGCCCGTGACTTCTGTGTTGCATTTGTAGTGTTACATCCTTTCCTGAAGTTAAAGGCCGTGTCTTTGCTTTCTTTCACCCTTGTTTCATTTCACACACGCACAAATGCAATGAATGCTCCCTCTCTGGTGGTATTTCACAGCGAGCTGACTTTTTAAATTAACCATTAGGCTGTCTTCTTTATAGCACAAAGGTTCTCTGGGAATTAGTCAATGAAAGTTAAGCAAAGGAGGTTTTAAAGTCAGTATTACCTTTTGAGCCACAAAGGGTCTTCAAATGATGTCCAAATAAGGAAAAGAAATGGGAGACCCAATGTCCAACCAAGTAAGCACAAAATAAAGAAGAAACACTGGTTTGAAAGATCATTACAGTGCATTACAGCTTGGGTCCTATTTTCATAGTTTTAGCTACTTTTCTGTCTGTTCTGATAAAACTGTATTCATTGATAATTACTGCGTGTGGCGAAATGGATAATAGAAAGCAAAAGGGTGTATCAGTGTAGTTTTTGTGGCCAATACTGATGAGCTTCGTAAATATTAGGTATCTGCCCATACCATTTAAAATTCAAAACTCACAGTTTAATTGAAATAAAAGTAGTATAGATTTCATCAAACAATGATTATTGTTCAGGAGCTACTTTGTCTAAATACTGGAGGGTTTGGTTATAGGCGTAATATTATATAATGAAAGCATAACTAGGAGTATGTGACTTCTGTAACTAATATGACAGTATTTCCTAGAGTAAAGACATATCCCTCCACTGGGTTTTATGGGGCTATAAATCACTTTTTTTTTTGCAGTTGTACTGTACAATGGTGAAGTATCTTGTCTAAGAAACAATCTTTGTTTTGGCTCCATTGAATACAATTTGGATCTGTTAGAAAATGTCCACATTTGCCCTGATGCGGTTACTCCTGATCAGATCGGAACATATCCAATGTCAACATTGGATGAAAAATGCTTCTTTGCTAAAGTTTGATGATACCACAGTGGAATATGGAGGAACAGCTAGTCTGTCTTTGTCCAGAGCTACAAATGACTATGAGCAGCTTGAGAGTTTACTAACTTTGTCCTGAACAAACAAGATATGACATGTTGCACTTAATTTAAAGGTTCTGGTAGAGTCAGGCTAGCTCCCCCCATTGCATTTTGCAATGTCACCCGATTCCCGAGACCCCAGAACATAACTCAATGAGTATAGTGCTATTATTACTATTATGATCAATAAAGAAAATTGAAAAATAAGGTCCAAACTGTAATAAGCTAAAAATATTCTTTTAAACCAAACCTATCACTGTATGACCGAGACAAAATTGGTCACATCAGCCTATTCAGAGACAGTCAAAAGCCCGTTGAGCACCTATTACTTCATTTTAAAAATTGTAAAACGTGAAATGAAATTTGAAATAAATCCAGTTTCTCCGTAACTCACCTCAGCCCATAACAAACTGTGCTGCTGAGAAAAGGGAAGACATGAAGTATAAATAAACTAATTGAACATAGCGCTCCATCTACAAATAGTTTTTTCTTTTTTAAAAATGTAACTGTAAATTTTCTAATCCTATGTATGTATTTCTTTGGCGGCAACTGTGATTGCCTAGCCATATGTTACGTTATGAGCGAGCCAGAAATCCCAACTGAGATTTAGGAAAGGACGAGGGTGGTGCAGTGATGGGAGAATAGAATGGTTTCCTGGCTTAGAAATAATAACAACAAAAAGTCACACAAAATGAGCTAAAACAAAAACAATTTAAAAAAAAAAACAATGTGCAAACTTCTCTCACATAAATACACCACAGTCAACGCATTGTAGGACTCCTTGCGAGACAAGAGGAGGCTAGGGTGGTGTGTGTTTGTATGTAAGACATAAATTATGTTTGCTTCTAGTTTGTGTGTATATGTATCAGTACAGTATTTGTATGGATCTACTACCACTTGTACTAAGAGTTGAAGGAGCCACTGAGCACAGAGACTAGAGATCACTAGGATGAGGGTTGGATTAGAAGAAGGGGTGTCTAAGGTCCGATTTAAGTTCAAAGTTTGGCGTCCCCTATGTCAAGGGTCAGACCCAGTCCTGCAGTGAGCGCTTGCAGTGTACCAGCAGTCGCGGTGCCCCTTTGCTCTGCAGTGTGTTAATGATGGCATAGATCAATCCCAAGATGCACAGCACCAGGACCAGAGGGATGGTTACCATCAGGATGTTCATGGTCCTCTCCTGAGTGTCATCCACTTTCAGCACTACGTCCACCTCGTTGGTGTCTTCCTCACGTCCTTCACGGTAGTCTTCCTCTTTGTCATTGTCTGAGCCGTTGCCTGTATTTTTGTCAGTTTCTTTGTCTTTTCCACCACGATCTGTTCCATCCTGGTCTTTGCCCTTGTCACTATCACGTCCTGCATCTGGGTTAAACGGTGGACGGTTCACATCTGGGTGTCTGCGGCCCGAGTCTGTGTCTGTGTCCCTGTCAGGGTCCAGGTCCACGCTGCAGCCCATGAAGTCCCTCAGGATGGATTTTGGGTAGCCTGGTTCACTCTTCATTCGGTGGTTGTCAAACTTCCAATATTTGGAGCCCTTGTAGAAGAAAGTGTAAGCTGGAGAAGACCAAGAAAGCAGAAGATGTAAGCCAATGTAATAATTCACAGATAGAATTTAAATACTTTTTTCATGTTTGTTTGAGAAATCCACTTTTAAATGGACTCTGGAGCGTGGACCTCAGTTTACACTCTACCTACCACAGCAAAGCAAAAAGCACCACGAATGTGAGCTGAAATTTACCTCCCAACAGGCAAACACATACCAACATCTTTCTCCTTATGATTGCATGACCGCACCCTGATTCTTTGTCTCAGGCGTGTCTGACTGCCCCAGCCCCTCCCTTTCCTTTTGTACACACACCCACACACACACAGAGAAACCACTCTACATCTCGCAGCCCACCTCCATCATCACTCAGGAAAGCCCCCTTGGGAGAAGAGGGCACCGATGATCCCCAGATGCTAATTGGTTTCGGGTAGCCTCTGTCAGCTGAGCGTGACTGTTCGTTGAAGCGCCAGTACCTGCAGACAGCAGCAGAGAAGAAGTTTGTTACTGTTTATCATCTGTCTAAACAAGAGCAGAATAGAGTCCTAACACACTACATGTTGGACTTAAATGGTCAGTATATTACAGTATGGCTTCCACAGAACATTCAAAAGAAAAGAGAATTTCGAGGTTACATTACCGGTCTCCTTGAAAGAAGTAAGTGTAGCCAGATGGCTCCCACCAGATGGCCGTGTCTATTCGGTCGTATGGAATATCGCGACCATAATCAGTCAGTTCCAGTGGATAGCCAGGTTCCAGGTTAGCCTCCCTAAAAAGCCAGAATCTGTTTCCTGAGGAGAGGAAAACAAAACCATTCATCCTTTCTAATGCATACATTAGAACATTTCCTGTCCACTCCCACTCATAACTCCTATAGACTCTTAAAATATTTACACACAATCATACTGCTTATGACATGAACTGATACACAGACATGGAAGAACATATGTGGATGCAAATGCACCTTTTTATCATGCACACAGATTAGATTTGCTGGCACAGAATATGTAAAATAAGAGATGAAAACAGAACAAGAACAACATTCCAAGAAACCAACACAACATTTACACACCCTTGTAAATTATATGAATGTAATAACGATTTCTTGGCAAGCAATCAAAAACAGAGCAGAAGCGAGTAGAACATCGACTAAGGATTTGGGGTTTGGCTTGTAATTATCCATTAGGAACGGCTTGTCCCGTGTCAGGAAAGTAGCTTTCTCGGTGAAGAGAAGGTTTTATTGTTTTTGACTGTGTTGGACTGGGGGGACCCCTGGCACCACTACATGTCTCCTCTTGGCTTCAATCTGTCTTGCCCACCCTGCCTTTCCCCCAACCATGCACCCACCCATCCATCCACCCACCCACCTTCAGCCCCTTGCTCCTCATTTAAAATAAAACTCTGCACTCAGCATCTGGAAAGAAAAAGATGTTGATGTAATACTTCCCAGGGTTCCTGCGGTGCGCAGTCCTGATTTAAAATCCCATGACTTATTCCATGACCTAAAGATTTGATTTATTCCTGCTGTGTAACTGTTGTTTTACGAATGGGACAGGATAAACAATACAATTTCCATTATGGTTGCAGCTTGTTTTGGTTAAACAGCTGTAAAACCTCTGGGTACGCAACAGCTGTGAAGACAAGTGGATAAATCAAATTTTAATGTAATACTCAGATTTTTTTTTCAATTCTCTTTCCAAGTAAATTTTCAATTAATCATTTGGAAGACACGTCTATCCAAAGCAATTTACAAGTAAGGAACAGAAAAAACCGGAACAACTTGTGGTTGCACCATCACTAACAAAACTTATTTACGTCAAAATCACATATAATTGCATACATAAAAACAAGTCACCTCCAGAAGCAAAAACATTATTTCTGGAGATTTGGAGCCTTTTTGCATAAATGTGCAAAACGTAGGTCATGGCTGAAGACATCCACAATTAAACAGGTTGACAGAAACACAGAGTGTCAAGCTGCTGACTGATCTCATTGGTCCATTTACATAAAGTTCTTCTTGCTGATGTGTTTATTTGCCTTTCTCTTGTGCTTCGAGGTCTGACCGTCCTTCCATTTTTTTTCTTTCCTCTTCTTTTTTCTCCTCCTTTCTTTGCTAATGGCTTAAAGCCAAGTGTCACACTAAGAGACTTGCCGATGACATCATACTCCTCATCATCCACAGCTTCCCCCACAGCCTGAAACTCATCAGTTGAAGCTGCATAAAAGACTGAGTTCTTTCTTTTTCATTCCACAACTTTATTCACCGTTGTAAAAGACATGCAGCTCTCAGTGGCTCACAGTATAAATAATGAGCTGTGCTAAAAGAGATTTATACTGCATGTAGAATACATTATGTGCCACAGTTTTCTTGAGGAGCTGGTGGAATTAGTGGATATCTTTAACATTATCTCAAGAATATGAAAAAAGCCCCAGAACCAGGTTTACTATTATATCTAATAGCATTAGGACAAAATGGTTTGTAATTACTGCAAAGAAATATAACTGTAATTGGAAGAACAAAGCAGACGGTGGATGTTTTCTTTGCAGGAAGGGTATAATTATGTTCCATATGCTTGCGGTACAAACCCACACTATTATAAAAAAGCACTATTAAGTTATAACTATTAAGATGAAAAGATCAAAATATTTTTACCTTAAAGCTGTCATGCTGCTACATAGTGTATGTAATGTAAAACAGGTTGATTTGTGATAAAACCTGGATGTTGTGATTCCACAGCATTCAATGAACTGTGATTATGTTTTCATCTCACCTTTCATCTCATCTTGTTTTTTGTAGTGTTTTTTACATAAACTCTGTATTTTTGCTGTTTTCTATGGGCAGCTTGGTTACTAAATTCAAAGGGAGCATGATCTACTACAGTGACTACTGATCTATATTTGCTGCTTACCTTTAAAGAAGACAAATCTGCCATCTTGTCTCTCATAGGCAGCATCTATGTCTCCAGGTAGACCCCTCCAAAAGTGACCAATTGGCATAGGGTAGTTGTCCAGAACCCTGTTCCTACGCACCCGCCAAAACCAACGGCCCTGAGAAGATAACATTAGGAAGTGTGTTTGAGTGTGTTGTTTCTTCCCATCAGTTATCAAATTTTTAGTATTATTTAAAACATTTAAGAACAGTATCAGTCAACATCAGTCAACTGGTTTGTCCCCGTGAGCTCAGATAGCACTGTGATCGTAAGGAAGCTGAGCTCTGCAGGATAACTAGACCAGAACGTACAATAAACTAACAATAGCAGAACATTAGAAGGCTAATAATAGTCAGTCTCTGCTCTGGTGGCTTTATCGCATCCTCATATTGCACTCTCCCTCTCTCTCTCTCTTAATCACAGCCTGCTACAGGAAACTTTTATATAGAACTGTGAGAGTGATTTCATTATCCCATCAGCAGCACAGCAGCACATTTAACCAAAGCATAGAAGTAGGCTAATGTTTGGGAACATTCTCGTATATACAGTATACATACTGTGCAGACACAAGCACACAAGCCAGCAAAAAGATTTACACTTGAAGCCCTCAGACTAATTCATAAATGGTGAGTCAGTAGCCTTGCTTGTCCTGGATAATGTAACGGTAAAATGCTCAGTGCTGCTTCTTTCTGGCAAGCACAACTAGGTTTGTCCTTCATGCAGGACACCCTGGCAGACAGGATGGCGCGGCATGGTGTTGAATGGAACAGAATGGAGATGATCTGGCAAGAGCTCCAACAAACAGAACAGGGCCGAACCGAATAGACTGCACGCTCTTCCATTTGTGTGGTCTGACAGCTCCTTGCGTTTTCCAGATTAAGAGTGGAATGACCATATTAGTCCTCGACAGAGGACTCAGGGAGTTTCAATATTGAAAACAGCTCAGTGTGCCCTACTGGCTCTCTGTATGTGAAGCCCTGTACTAAGGACAAATGCTAGACATGACTGAAAGAAAAGAGCCATTTCCCTCCAGAATGACAGGCCCTTTCTTCTTTTAATGGACTGAGAGAGTGGTACTGATGTGCTGCAGATTACTCCCACTCATTGAGAACATACTGTAAAGCGAGCTATTTTGCCTGTGCAGACTAACAGCACAGAAGCACAATGTCTACTATTAATACTTACAATTTCTGAACAGTGGAGGCATCACTTCCAAATGGCATGAGCACTATTCAAATATGAACAACACAGACTAATTCCAAATGAACCAGTACATGACAACAAAACACCAAAATTAATAACACTAGCAAATAATATTTGAGACAATAATAACAGTAGGGTGTACATTACTTGTCAATCTTTTACTTTCTGAAACACTCATGACCCATGAAACTGTCAAGAAGAAAAAGAAGACACAAGGTGATACCAAGCTGCAGGACTTCCAGACTGATACAGTACACAGGGTAGGTACATAGCTCTATAAGGCTGCACCTGAAGTTCCAATCAGGTTTTCACAAAGACCACAGCACAGACACAGCTCTTCTACGTGTCCCAAATGACCTTCTAATTAATGCTGACTCTGGCTTGTGCTCTATCCACGTGCTGTTGGATTTAAGTGCTGCATTTGACACAGTGGATCATAATATTCTGTTGGATAGACTGAGGCACTGGGTGGGTATATCGGGCACAGCGTTAAACTGGTTTGCTTCTTATTTGTCTTAAAGGAAATCTTGTGTCTCCATTGACAATTATATGTCATCCCCTTCCCCCTGTGAGTATGGTGTTCCCCAATGATCGATACTTGGCCCACTTCTTTTCTCAATCTACATGCTTCCACTGGGTTATGTTATATGCAGACATAATATTTAATTTCACTGTTATGCCGATGACACTCAGCTGTATCTCCCTATTACTCCTATGGACCATAGTAGGCTGAGTTCTCTGCAAGTTTCTAAGTCCGATATTAGAAACTGGATGTCCTTCAATTTTCTTCAATTTAATTCAAATAAATCAGAAATTCTCGTAATTGGACCTCAAAATATTTCCAGTAATATTCTCCCATTCTCAGGGTCATTATCAAAAGTTTGTTAAGCCAGTTGCCAGAAATCCTGGTGTTTTATTTGATTGCAACGTAAGTTTTGAACATCACATCACTAAACTAGATTAGTACTGCTTTTATTATCATAGTAACAGTGTTAAAAATAGACCTATGTTAAATTTTAATGATGCTGAGACTATTAATTATGCTTTTATCTCCTCTCGTCTAGATTGTTGCAATAGCCTATTTTCCTCACTTCACCAAAAAGACTTGAAACGCCTACAAATTGTTCAACACTCAGCAGCTCGGCTCCTGACTAGAACTAGGAAGTTCAATTACACCTTGTCTTGCATCTCTACATTGGCTCCCTTTTCATCTTAGGATAAATTTTAAGATTTTACTGATTACTTATAAATCACTGCACGGTTTAGTGCCATCCTTTCTGATCTTTTAATCCCATATGTGCCATTACGAAACTTAAGATCATCAGACAGTGGATTGTTGTCTGTTCCAACTTCCTGGTTAAAAACCAAAGTGGATAGAGCATTTTCCATCATGGCTCCAAAACTGTGGAATAAACTGCCTGAGGAAATCCGGCTGTCTGACTGAGTGTCATGTTTTAAGTCTCTAAAAACGCATTTTTATAGATTTGCCTTTCCTGAGATGTGAGCTTCTTGTTTTAGTATAAATAATATATTCTATCTATATAACTTGGATGTATTTTACGTTGTGCTTTTCTTTGATTTTATATTTAACCTGATTTTATTTATTTAATTGTCTTTATTTTGCTTTTTAATGTACAGCACTTTGTACACTATTGGATAAGTGCTGTATAAGTAAAGCTATTATTATTATTATTATTATTATTATTATTATTATTATTATTATTATTATTATCTTCATAATGTTTAGCATGTATAATGTTAACCATGTACCATTTAGAGCTGAGATGTGCAGCCTATTTTAAATATTATTTTTATTTTATTTTTTAGAGTTTTATGCTTTGGCTGGTTTAAGTAGAATTTTGTAGCTTTAAGCATGTTTGCATACCACCAGCAAAGGAAAAGTTACATTAAGGATAAAGGAACACAAATGTCTCTACACATCTTTAAGGCCAATCCCTCTATGAGTAGTTGTGATGTTACTAACTACAGTCAGAAAAATGATTAAAAAAAAAAATGATTAAAACTTTAAATATACTATGCTTTTTGCTGCATTTAGTGGGATCAGGATACATGTGTTTAAAAACCATTGGTAGGCTAGGAAAGGGTTAATTCTGGTCACTAGGTAATGATGGTACATGAAACCCAAGAACATAAGACAATGCTAGCAAAGGTACCAGTTTGACCATCTGCAGCACATGTCCAGGCAGACTACTATCTGTTTGTATGAGGGACTGAGGACATTTTAAACAATGCTGTTTGATGTTTTAATAATCTAATCTACGAAAACAAGAATACTGCAACACAAAAGGCCCATCCAAGAGTGGTGTGTCATATCCAGCTTTGCAGTAACAAAATGGTTTTATTTTTCACGGCCAAAACAGGCATGCCAAGGGGTTTCTGGAATGCAGTTCAAAAATGTAGTTGATAGTTTGACACTGTTTAATATCGTCAGCTCTTTTACTCCCTACTGCTGCAGTTCACAGTCAAATGTCAGGATTTCAGATATCTGAGGCTGAAGCTCCCTTACAGTGGAGCGTGTGTGTTATCTGTCCACCTGTCTCTAATATCTGCACTGGTCAGTGCTGCCAACACTAGACACCTCCTCTGACCTCCCCTACTGAAATATGTCATCATTTATCTTTGCAGCGCTTTAGTAAGTGTAGACTGTTACTGAACTAATCCTGAAGAGGGAAAAACATATTTGTGAAGTCAAGGTCTGTTTGCTGCTGAAATGTTTGTTAATTTGAATGTAAATGACTCTACCGGGAACCGTTATCTCCATGGTGAGAACACACATGAAATGTAGAATAACTAATGACCATGGGGCTGTATTACATAGTATCAAAAGACCTTGAATATTAAGTCAATATTAAAACTCAGCTGACAACTGAGTTTTCTAAGACATCTGTTAAAGGTAAAAACCCTGCTATTTCACTGCTGCTTCAGCCCTTGTTAATGTTTTGTGTGAGTCCAGAGGGTCTTTAAGGAAAACACCTGACCACACCCCGTCCTTTTAACAGTGTTCCATCTCATAAAAAACACCAGCGCAGTTGGGTTACAATCCACAAGGAACTGATTGAAAGCAGGCCTCTTGTTGGCCCTGCACACACCATTTGTCTTAAACTGATTCTCCAGAACAGAATAATTACTGACAGGGTAAACTAACTCCTCTGCTGGAAGTTGACTGAATCTCCAAGGAAGGTTATAAAATGAACCACAATGAAGGTCTGCATGTCACTTCTGATGTTTAATGTCCATTACTTATACATATCTAGCAGTTAAAAATGTGCAGATTTTCCGGTCCTCAAACCATTTACCTTAAAAACAAACATCTCTCCTCGAAGCATAGCAACTGTGTCGAAGTTCCCTTCACAGATGTTGGGTCCATAGTGATCTGGTCTTTCAGTGGTCCTGGGGCGATCGGGGTGTCGAGGAGGTGTTTGAGGTGGCCTAGGCTCTGGGCGACGGGGTACCACGGTGGGCAGGGCCTGGGTGGGGCTGCTGTCTGGTTGACCTGGAGGAAGAAATCAACATTGTGGAATAAAACTTAATTTTACTATATTATACATGACGCCTGACAGAAAGACAGACCACACAAAATCATCAATAATTGTACTAAATGTAATGTCATGTGTGGTTAGTGTCACCGTTAGAAAGCCAAAACTACTATAATATAAAGGTGAATTATAAAGATAAAATCCAAAGTATTCAAAAATGACCAGATATACTCTAGACTTCTAAAGGTTAAAATCCACTAATTAACACCTCTATTGGTTGCCAGGTTACTTGGTATCATGATGATGACAATTTCACCTGGCAAAAAAAAACCCAACAAAACAAACAAAAAAAGAGTTCAGCACAAAACCACAATGTGCCATCTTCACACTTTGATTCTGAAAAAATTAAACAAGCGTGGTGTGTTAATTAGGAAGCTTTAGAAGTTCCAATCAGCTAACTGTTCTACCTTTGCCAGAGACAATCCATCTATTTCTACCTGGATCCACTCTTAATGGTTTATCATTAACGTAATCATCTGGGATCGTCGTGTTAATTTTCTCATCGATTCAAGGACATTTACATTTTACATTTAAGTAGGGATGTCTAGAAACCACTTTTTCCCCCCAGAATTAGCACAATTCTTTACCAAATAGCAAAAATGAAACTCAAAGCTGGGGACACACCTTGAGATGAGCTCATTTTAACAGCCTGGACATTTCAGACTTAAACACAGTTTCCACCAACTGTCACAGATGAAAGAGCCCACAATTGACAACTCAGTAAACTGTTCAAACACATTTAAGAACTTTTCAGTAATGACAAAAAATTCTGGAGCTACCTCCAGAATTTTTTGTCATCTTGTCGTCAAACCCAAAGATCTTGCAAGAAAAGAAATTCTCATATGTTCTGCTGCCAAAAAAGACATGGCTGCTAGCAATCAGCAGTTTGTGCTTTTATAAATAAAGCAAATTGAAATAAAAGGAAAAAAGGAAAACAAAAGATGAAAAAGATGCTACAGTAAGGTAAAACAATTTTAGAAAACAAAGAAAATTTCAAGTTAAGCTAATCTCAGACATCACCATCATCAGTCATACATATTAAACATGTTTTAAAAAAAATCACAATGAGAACAACTGGCAGTGACTGGATGTTGACTTTAGCACAGCACAGCTTACATTTAGCTTTACTTCATCAGCATCACTTATCATCACCTAAAGCACCTCCAAACCAAAACTGTCCACCTTTGTTAACCTTCTCGACCAGCATTAGTTTTTACATTTTTGGTTTTGGGTACATCAGGACAGTATCAGACCAGGTATCGGTATGGGGACATAACTACTCACTATTACTTTATTATTTCTAAAATTAAATTGATTAAATTGAAGTAGTAAAATGCCTTTCTAAATAAATTAAAGCATTTTAAAATAAAACTGAATCGAGGTCAGGTTGTAGTTCTAAAAAAGCAACGTGTTTTGAATTTTACATATAGCGCAACTTATCAGTTCATGTCCTTCTGGTTATAACATACTGTAAGTGCAGTCTTGCATACAATGGACACCAGGGCAGTCTTCTAAGAAACATCTTACCATAGATCTGCTGTATGCCCCGCCGGTCATCCTCAGGTAGTTGGAAGTTGTCAGTCTCCATCCACTGGTAAAAGGGAGCCATGATAGCTAGTGGGTTGTTGGAGTGCTCTAAACCCAGGGCGTGACCTAGCTCATGGACTGCTACTAGGAACAGGTCATTACCTGTTTGGTTATAGAGCAAAGACATAAGTTAAAGGAGGAAGTACCAAGAACACAATATGCTTATTCTGACTTCTTAACTTACAGTGTGAGAAAAAACTCCCTACAAGTCTTTAAGTGTCTGTTCATTTTTCATTTTTCCTCTCCAAGATGTGAATCAGATTGGAATCCCAATAGGCCTGCTAATAATTGCTGAGATGAATCAGCATACATTTCTAACTTATCTAAACACTGAAGTAATGCTAACTGTCCAATCCCACCACAACAAAGTACACACTGACAAGGCTACAACATGGCAGTGACATACTGACCACTACACCAACCTCCTCAATACACAAAAGGCAAAAGCAAAGAAAACTTGAATTAAGATTGACCTACATAATCCTCCTAATGGCTGTGTCTGAAGTGAAGCCAGTACACAGCTGGGTGTTTCCCCTCAGTCAATACCTCTTTGTTGCCTAGCACTGCTCTCTTTGAACTTTGAACTTAGGAGCCATTTATTCTGGCCAAATGGAGCATGCGGATTGGTCAGAGTTGTCCCAGTGGCATTGTGCTTTTGGGGGTTTGGGACTTGGTGATATCAATGTAGCACATGCAAGGGAAGGGAAGATGCTCTGGATGCCATGTCATTATGCATCTTCTCACTTCCTCTCTTTTGCAACACATGAGAATTACACACATTTCATCTCCCCCACCATCTACAATTCTAAAGTCACATGAATGTCCTCATGCCGTGATAAGTTCAGCTAACACTCAGGAAGAGAAAACGGCAGAGGGCAGGATAGAGTGCTAGAGATGGCTGAGAAAAGAAAAGTCAGCAGTGAGAGCAAATAAAGAGGCCTCTGTTAGCTGTTACCATGACAACCATTCAGTTTGACAGAGAAAGACTGAAGCAAACTTCAAACATCTCAGTGAAGTTAGACGTTCAGCCAAAGCATCTAATTCTGAATAGCCTACACACACATTGTCATTCAAGTCATATTTCAGCTCTCTGAAGCTTTGTTCACTTGTTTACCATGTTTCACACTATTCATTAGCAACTGAGGGAACTTCCAGTGTAAAATAAAAGCTCTATAAAGCAGAACCCTGACAACCAGAATGAGATTTTCCAAGTTTAGTTAGTCAGTGACGCACATTAGTCTCAATCTGACTACAAAGAACCACAAAGGCTTCTGACCTTTTACAACTGCTGGCTTACAGTGTCTATGTATGGTGTGTGTGAGCGTTCATTTGGAGAAACTGTTGAAGCTTTTTTTATTGGATCATATGGGTCGACTCATTGTGCATCACCAAGAAAACAACTAATCCTTTTAGCCTGATAGAGTTGTTATTTCTTTGACAAACATGGAAAGGTCAAGTGTTTCAAGAGAAACACATTATTATTACCCTTGTTATTATTATTATTATAGGTTTAACTTTTGATCACTAAGCTAAATTTTGTTTTACCCTATCTAAAGGAGATCAGGGATCAGAGCTCATTCTCTTTTATATTCCAGGATACGTTTCAAAGGTTAAGACGTCCAAAATAAAAGACTATATGTCTTTTGTTTTATTTTGAAGAAAATGCTAATAGGATGTCCAGAATCTGTTAAACATCCATACACAACATTCTGTCCTTATCTTCAAGTTAATATTTTCAACTAGTTAATTCATTGTTCTCTTCAACATACACTACTCACAAAAAGTTTAAAGTTTAAACCCTTAAACCCTTAAAGTTTCAGGTGAAATTTTACGCGCTTAAAATACACTACAACCCTTGATGATCTTAATTTGACCTTCTCTAGACTTTTGAATGCACATGTCCAACGTTCTTATTCCATGACATGATGTTCTCTAACAAGTTGATTAACCACAAAAATCACAAGATTCATGGATCATGTCTGATCCAGGACCACAAAATGTTCTGGTTCAATTACAATTTGTATTTAAACAGTCCTCTTCATCAAGCTCTTCACATTTTGACATCATGAGACCAAGATGACACCTAACAATTGACAAGTTATTGAGACATTGACATTTTTTGTTTGGTATACCCAACACTGTTGTTAGCTTTTGTTTCAACAAATACCTTGAGATGAAGAAATTACCATTGCATGTCTATACATAAATGCCCTACTTTCATGATATAATATCCCTGTAGAACCTTTTATATTCACCATAAATTTCTCCCAAAAGTGAGTAGCGTATATAATTTGAGCGATATTAAACAAATGATAATCATTTTTACTGTATATATGAAAAGCTATCAAAGTATAAGTGCATTTCTACAGTAATTTATGTAGAAGGCTGTAAAAATGTATAAATGTATAAATGAAAACTACACCTAAGAAACAATTGAGAAGTTAAATTGTACATCTCCACTCTAAATAAGGTCACATAGTAATTTGGTTGTATTGAGGTCTTAGGCTATGTAAGTAGTGTAGTGCAACAAAGGGAGCAGTCTATATAGCCCCCCAAGTGGAACACACTCCCACTTACTGTGGCATTCCACTGTCTCTCTGATCTGTCCTGCAACACATCCCACACAGCTGATTATACAGATAAAGACACACAGACATACATGCACATACAAGGCTCAGCTGTCTGCATCTCCTGTGTGTTACAGTGCATTCAGAGTTAGGCAAAGTAACTTTTTCCATAGTTTGTTATGTTTCAGCCTCCGAAATGTATCAAATCTATTATTTTCCTCAAAATTATACAAACACCCCATAATGTGAATGTGAAAGAACACAAAAAAAAATAAAAAATCACGTGCATAAGTATTTATGGTCTTTGCCATGACATTCAAAATTGAGCTCTGGTGCATCCTGTTTCCACTGATCATCCTTGAGATGTTTCTACAACTTGATTGGACTCCACCTGTGGGAAATTCAGTTGATTAGACATGATTTGGAAAAGCATTCACCTGTCTATATAAGGTCCCACAGTTAGTGCATCACAGAGCACAAACCAAGCCATCTGCACCATTTAAGGTCCTAATAAGCACTGTGGCCTCCATCATTGGTAAATGGAAGAAGCTGGGAACCCCCGGGACTCTTCCTAGAGTGGCCTGGCCAACCAAACTGAGCAATCAAGAGAGAAGGGCCTTAGTCAGGGAGATGACCAAGAATGTAATGGTCACTCTGAAAGGGCTCCAGCATTTCTCTGTGGAGAGAGGAGAACCTTCCAGAGGAACAACTATCTCTGGAGCACTCCACCAATCAGGCCTGTAGGGCAGAGTGGCCAGACGAGACCACTCCTCACTTAAAGACACATAACAGCCCAACTAAAGGACTCTCACACCATGTTCATCGCTGATGAAACAAAGATTGAACTCTTTAGCCTGAATCCCAAGTGTAATATCTGATGAAAACCAGGCACTACTCACCACCTGGCCAATACCATCTCTACAATAAAGCATGGTGGTGGCAGCATCATGCTGTGGGGATGTTTTTTAGCGCCAGGAACTGGGAGGATCGAGGGCAAGATGAATAAAGCAATGTATAGTCATTCTTGATGAATGAGTACATGAGGGACAGCTCATGTTAGATGTTTGGGAGATAAAGTAAGAGAGGCCAGATTGAGGTGGTTTGGACATCTTCAGAGAAGACATTGTGAATATATCAGTAGAAGGATGCTGAGGTTGGAGCTGCCAGGCAGGAGGTCTAGAGGAAGACCAAAGAGGAGATTTATGGATGTAGTGACGGAGGACATGAAGTTAGTTGGTGTGAGAGAAGAGGATGCAGAGGACAGAGTTAGATGGAGGCACATGATTCGCTGTGGTGACCCCTGAAAGGGAACAGCCGAAAGGAGAAGAAGAAGAAAATAGTCATTCTTGATGAAAACCTGTTCCAGAGAACTCTGGACCTCAGACTAGGGCGATAGTTCATCTTTCAACAGGACAACGTCACTAAGCACAAGGCCAAGATAACAAATGAGTGACTACAGGACAACTCTGTGAATATTCTTGAGAGGCCCAGCCAGAGCCCAGACTTTAACCTGATTGAACATCTCTGGAGAGATCTGAAAATGGCTGTGCACCGATAAAAAATAGGTGTCAGGCTTGTGGCATCATACTCAAAAAGACTTGATTCTGTAATTGATGCTTCTACAAAGTATTAAGCTACGGCGGTGGATACTTATGTACATGTTTTGTTTTTTATTTTTTATAAATCTGCAAAGATCTGTGAATACTTTCTGTATGCACTGTATGTAGATAACAGGGCGGGAAAGCCCATTGTAGAATTAAAAAAATAGGTGCATAGGTTAATAGGTAGACAGCAAGAAGAGGACCTCTGAAGTATTTGTAAAGATTTTCAAAAATAATATTTCAGTAATCTTTAACTGCACATATGACGAGCTCGGTGACAGGCACAGCGACAGAGTTTATGGATTAATGTATGTTTTTACATGTTTTCTTGGAAACATAATTGGGGGCCTACTTGAGAACTATAAGGGGCTGTAATTGAGGAACAGACTTTCATGATGTCACTGAGTTTCTGCTTAGAACCTTCATGCCTGTAAATTGAGTACCAGCGACTGACAAGCCTCAGAGATGATGTAGCTTGCTGAACCATGCCAACCCCAGTTATCTATGCATGAAAGTGAAGGGGGCAGCTGCATTTGCAAATCCATTACACAGATCCATTTCAACCCATACAATATGACATGACTTTGGTGCTCCATCAACATAACCCTTAATTTCCCCATTCCTACCTGAGGATTAAGCAAATAACTCCCTCACAACATGTAAGTTTGCAAGACAGAATTTCATAACACAACCAGCTATTTGTGCGGCTGTACACACTATAAACAATCTCAACTTGTGCAATTACACCTCCACCCAGCTGTCTTTTCTATCATTTTCCTTTTCTTGCAAAGTGAGATTTTTTGATGTTAATTTTTGACCTTATCATATTTCTTTCCTGCAGCATTTTGGTTGTTGAAAAAGAAAATAACCAACGGTTCTACAACCCGTCATATACAGTAACAGACATCGTAGATCTGACGGTCGCAATCTACCTTGTATGTTCTGGTTTCCTATGGTCCATGGTTCATCGGAGTCAAAGTGTGTGTCTCCTCCCATTCCAGGTCCAGGGAAGTAGGCATGGGCTAGGAATCCCCCCTCCCCATCAAAAGGAGAACTGTCTCCATGAAAACCAGAAGCGAAGAAGATCATTATGTCGGGTTCCTTGCGACGTCCATACTTGATCTCCTGGTAGGGGATTTCGTCAAATGTCAATGGGGTGACTCTCTCCCAGACTTTAAAGGCCCGCCGTATGGCCTCGTATGAATTATACTCTCCAATCTTGGGAGTGTAGTTCTGGATACTATAGGAACGAAGAAAGAAAATGGGGAAAAATGCATTATCCCATATTAAGTTGCAAAGTAGATATATACCTTTGTGGATTCCTGAGCAGTTTGGAAAATATTGTTTCATTATATATTTGTTCCAAAACTCTTTTGTTGAAGCTAATACATTTTAAGGTCACTGACAAGCATGTGTATCAATCTGCTATATAATTTGAGGGGTTTAAGGTCCCAAACACATTCTTAATACAATAAAACAAGTAAACAAGAAGAAACAAAAGAAGAACTACAATAAATTAATTCAAATCCCATCTTAAGTACATAATGTATTGCAGTAGTAAGTTACTACAGTATTTGTGGCAGCTCAGGTTTACTTTACAAATAAAATGTCTCTTTGGTACCTGTAAGTGAGATGGTTCTTGTTCCACTTATGTCCGGTCAGGGCATAGCGTTTCCGCCGCACATTGGTTTTGATCTGGCCTCCAAACTTGTCAGGGACACCGCAACGAGGTGTCTTCATGGCGCTGAAGGAGTTAGGGGAAAAAAAAAAAAAGCAGTGAAGACATGTATGTTAAAAGGAAGAAGCACCAAAGAGCAGAGATGAAGGGAGAGTATGATGTTAGAACCCCTGCTTTCTCCTCTTGATGTCTATGCACTTTTGTTTCATTTGTACCTGTGAGCTGCCTGTTACATCCAGGATAGTGAGTAGTTCATCTCATGTAAGAAGTTCTCCAAAAGTCTTACTAAAGGTAAAAATATTACCTTTTTCCATCCCAGAGAGGATTAGTCTGACAAATGCTTGTTAAAAGTCTATATTACTAAATTTTAGGCTAAATCATCTCACAAAAATTGTTTTACATGGTTTGAAAAAGCCAAGATGGGCTTCACAGCTGAGGACTTGTGGACATTAATAAGTCTAAATGTACAAAAACATTGTAGTTAAAGGAAAATTGATGGATTTTCAAATTCTGAATAGAGTAATAAGGTACTTAAGTAGGCAGCACAGTGTTGCCACCTAACAGCTAGACAGTCTCAACTGCCCAACTGGCTGTTAGCGTGTTGTGCTTGCGTGGCTTTCCTCTGGTTTCCTCCCACAGTCCAAAGACATGCACGTTAGGTTAACTGGTCAAAGGTGTGATTTTGAGTGGGAATGGTTGTCTGTCTGTGTATGTCTCTGAAATAGACTGGCGAGCTGTCCAGGGTGTACCTTGCCTCTGCCCCAGTGACAGCTGGGATAAGCTCCATGCCCAACCTCCCCCCAATCCTGAACAGGATAAGCGGTTACAGATACACATACTTATGTACACGACAGTATGTCTTAGTCAGTACGTTGATTTCTGTTACCCTCACAGTACTGTTGTCCCTTGTAATATTATACCAATGTCTTTTACTAATTGCTTATAGGTTTGTTGTTGTAACCCTTGCTTTTTTAATTGAAAACAGAGTTAACTAATTTGAAACTTGCATACTTTTACAATAAAAAGTGTACTAAAATAAATGCTGTGCATTTTGTGAGTTCAGAACTGACAGAACTGCAGTTACAATAACATACTGTCATGTACATATAAGGACCTCAAAACTGTACTGAGACCACTTTTAAAGATCCCAAACTATTCCTTTAAGCCCTGCTGACCTGATGGTTTGAGGGTCCAAATGTCCAGTGACCTCCAGGCCATAAAACCGCTGCATGTCACTGATGGCATTAGACAGAGTCTGAGCTGATCGCATGGTTGACATCTGTCCACTGGCCTGGGGCAGGTAACCATACTTCCTGAGCCATGACTGGATACACACAGGAAGAAAAATCACATTGCTTATATTCCTTACAATGATAGAAACAAAGCAATAAAGAGTTATTTTGTTCACCAAAAGCCTTTAATCTTCAAAGGCTTATTCAACACACACTCTGGATCTTAGGAACAAGATACTTTTTATAAATATTCTGAATTCAATTATAACATAAAAAAGAGAAACAAATTAAAAACTGAGTAACTTAAAGTTTATCTGCTTAGATCCAACTTTTGTGACAGGAAGACAGGACAGAGATTTGCCTCAGTACCCAGGAAAATCACACCTCATTTGTAATTTGATCTTGAATATAGCATGTGTTGTCACAAAGTTTTTTAAGCTATCATTTTGTACATAAACAGCATGGAAGAGTGAGAAAACTGGGAGGCTTGATATGTGTCTCTTGACCGGGAGGACTGGGGTGGGGGGGTTAATGACAGACTTGAGGGAGAAAATGTGATACTTGACCCAATCCCAGATGACGCAAAGTCTATCCCACCTGTTATGTAGAAACTTAATATCACACGCACACACAGGCAAGCACTCACAGAGTGGTTAGTCTGAGATACTAGATACTCCTGTGCACAGGCTCACTCCCAACGGTGGTGCAAGGAATGTAAAAGAGTGTGTCTTTGTGTGTGTGTGTGTTAATGTTTTGTACTGTAGACATGTGACCGTCTATGTGTATATGTTTACACCCATCTTTCACAATGCAAAGTACTACCTGATTCTACCTACCTGGACTCTGTTTACTTATCCACTCCTTTAAAGTCATAGTAACAAATTTAGTCTTTCTCTCTCTCTCAAACACACACATACACACATCTTCCAAGTATGAAAAACTATATACAATATAAAGGGAGCCCTGACTGGACCAGCCACCACATTGTTGGGATGTAAATTCCCACAAAGACAAGAGAAAAGGTTTTTTCTAAGTAGACAACAGTAAGTCATTCAGTACGCTTATGTGCCAAAAGATGCATAAAAATAAAATTTCACATGTTAAATATATTCTATTCATGAAAGTGAAATTAATTCACTGCATGTTATTTCTTTACACCCCAAACACTTGGGTAAAATCCCAAGTAACCCAAAGGCACAGTGTAGTAAGGTGAAATTCACCTGACACCTCACCAACCTCCCCGGAAGTGGTTTGAGCCTTCAGGCTATAGAGCACTTGCCCTCAAATATTCAACAGGCATTTAACCTAATGCCAACTTTTTGAACACAATTGTGAAGACAAACCACCGTGTGATGAGCTGCTGTTCCAGCTGTTTTTGCCCTTTTCATTCAGTCTGGC
This sequence comes from Channa argus, assembly GCF_033026475.1. NCBI lineage: Eukaryota > Metazoa > Chordata > Actinopteri > Anabantiformes > Channidae > Channa > Channa argus. Next base: position 5,502,446 of record NC_090198.1, read on the forward strand.
AATTTTTACTGATGCTTATGGTATTTTATAAACAGCTTGTTATATTTGCTATTTTTCCACATGTGTCTAATTTATATTTTTCTTTCTGTCAATGAATGCACTGACTGCAACGGCTTTGTTATTGTATGTGTGTAGGAGCAGGAAGTAGCATAGAGACTGCTGAACTGGATTTGACCCTGACCCACCTCTGCCTTCAGATAAGAATGCTTCCAACTAACTGGCACAAACTTACACTCTCTCTCTCTCTCTTCACCCAAAACAAATATACACTTCCTGAAACACTATCTAAATCCTTTCACCTTTCATCTTTCTCTCTCACACACACGCACATGTAGTTCAAGGTGACTAAAACAGTTGGAGTTTATTAAACACAATTCTATCTCTCACAATTTTACCATATATTTTAATTATTACAAATCAGTAATACTAAGCAAATCCATTTCCCTAAGTTATTGTTGCTATACCTGGGATGCTTTCACATGGCACGAAAGACATTTACATATTCTAGAGATTTTTTTATCTTTAAATGATGCTCTTGGATTTTGGCTACAGGTAGACAAAGGTGTTTAGCTGGTGACTTTTTTCTCATCTCTTGCTGGAGTTTTTGATGTAGATGGTTAGTATGTGCTAATTAGCTAATTAACCTAAGGGTCAAAAGTTTTGTCTTCAGCACATATGGATTTTCAAACAGTCAATTTTTACATGTTCTCCAGGTGACTTGTTTAAAATTAAAAAAGCCTGTAAAAGCGTTTTGATTTTTGTGTTTGTTTTGTTTTTTTACATGTGCTCTTGTGTTTTTGGCTTTAAAGACAAAAACACTTGCCCGAACTACAGCCTCATGCAGGTCACAATGGCATATGCAGACCGACACTGATAGTATCACAACTGCTGCATCGGCATCTTGACAAACCATTTTAAAGCAAAAATGCTCATTTCACTAGATGAGTTTAGGAAAATAAATGAGTTTCCTGAACGCCAAAGGACATGTCCACAAAAGACAGAAAATCTTTCACGAGCTGATTAGTATTGAGTAGTATTGACTGTCATTTCATGTCGGCTAATGCTGTTCATATTTCATGCTGCCCAAAGATGAAAACAAACTACTTAGCAATGCTGTAATGTACCCCGCAATGGTCACCCAACCACAACAAACACTGAGGGGGAAACACTGCAATTCCCATACGGATTCCAATAGACGTATTTTAACAGAAAACACAAGAAATTATCCTGTGTAATCTCCGAAGTGCATCTGTTATGATCAACTCCTTTACAAGGTTATCTTTCTCTAGGCATCTGATGTTGTTTGGGCACGCTCTTCCTGTCTCTCTCCTGGACAAGTATTTACAACAGGCTGTAGATGGGCACAAGGGCAGAGCTGCAGTGTTGTTGGAAAGATGTATGGAGGCATGTGAGAGCCCCCGTCTCCCCTCACCCCCATCGACGCTACAGGAAAGTACTTCAAGTCTGGCCGCTCACCTTGCCTCATCACCTGGGCTGAATACAAAATAAGTCTTAGACAACAGTAGGAATAGAGGAATGCTTGTGCGTGTGTCAGCTAGGCCTCGTCTAATAAATGGTCTTTCAAAGAGTCCTTGAGCCTACCTGCCAAAACCAGAGCAAGCAATATACGAGAAGTTGTAAAGGCTGCCAAAAGCGTATGCATTTGTGTCTGTGTGTGTGTCCCACACAATGTCAGCCAAGATACTAACAGAGTATTTATTCCAAGGCTTGGTCTGCTGTCATCCCTCTCCCCAAAGTCCAAGAGGATGGATAAATAAATGCAGCAGCAAGAGAAACAGACAGAGAACAGGAAGAGAATTTGATTTGTTCAATTTGAAGACTTCATGGAGCACTCTCATTTTAGTGAGAACACAAACAGAAAACACACCCTTTCGGAGACAGTTCTCATCTCGTAGCCCTTTAACCGCCTCATCCCATCACTGTAACAACCGGAGTCTTTGTGCACATAGTGACAGCAAATAACAGCAAAGTAAGGGGCAAATGGCTGCGATATGAAGAGACAACATGTTGCAGATGACATGGATACAAAGAAGCTATGTATTGAGTCGGTCTTCAATTTATGTGTAGCAACATGCCCTGCTGCTCCCGACTACTACACTACTTTTGGCTACAAATTGCTGTTGTGCATGTTTGGCACTCAGCCTGTCTCATCATGTTCATGATCTTCTTTTTCATCATCTTCCTATCCTATGTACAAGTTTTCTCTCACAGCTTTTTATTTTCAGACAACAGGGCGCATTGTTTATGCTAACATGTCTTCAAGTCCCAGGGTCAGCAGGCACGGTGAGGGTGTGTGTGCGTCCCAGTTAGAGAACAGCTGTCACATTCAGCCATCACATGCTGCACAGCTGAGACTAACCGCCACAATTCCTGTCAACTTTCTCTCCACATCGACGCGATGTCGACGCGATGTTTTTTTGGTTGTGGGAGTGACATTTCTCTTATTTAAAAAATTGAGAGAAATGCTCCAGATTCTTGTCACACACATTAAATTATGCTTTTTTTCACTCATTCTTCCAACTTCCCACTTCATCCTTTCTGTCCAGACAGAGTAGGAGTTGAGGTCTCAGACCAAATCCCAAACACATGGATTAAACTAAATTACAACAGTCAGACTAAACTCCACACAGGGTATTTTAGTATGTGAAATAACTGTGTTGTGGGTGTATAAAGTAGTTTCAACACAATCCAACTGTCTGGATCTGACTTAAAGATACAGGCTGCTTGGAAAGGATCTAAAACATGTAATTGTATGAATATTATTTAATTTTGCATTCTGTCTATGTTCATCCTCTTTTATTCAATTCATATTATAAAAGTAATGTTAGTGTTTTTGCTTTACCACTGTATCACTACTGAAATAGAACCATATTTTCTGTCCACATAAAACAATTCTGTAATCCCTATTATGGCTATAGACGGAATGTTTAGAAAAATATTCACCAGCAAAAATAAAAAATAAAAATGGTCATCAGTTACCTAAGTCTTCCCTATAAAACTACAACCCCAATTCCAAAAAAGTTAAGAAGACATTAAAACATAAAGATGATTTGCAATTCTCATTAATTTAGATCAACAATTTAAGAAAAATGTTCCTCAACATAAAATTGCAATGACATTAAAGATCCCAGCATCTACGGTATATAATATCCTCAGAAGATTTAGATAATCAAGAGGAATCTCTGTGTGCAAGGGACAACAACAAAGGTCAAGAATTGATGCATGTGATCTTTAGGTCTTCAGGCAGCATTGCATTAAAAACAGCCATGATTCTCTCCTGGACATCACTCTATGGACTGAGGAACACTTCCAGAAATCACTGTCTGTGAACACAGTTTGCTGTGCAATCCACAAATGTAAGTTAAAGCTGTATCATGCAAAGCAGAAGCCAAATGTGAACACAATACAGAGTGGAAAACTGTTCTGTGGACAGATACATCACAATTCGAAATTACTTTTGGAAACCATGGACATCGTGTCCTGTGGACTAAAGAGGAGAAGGACCATCTAGCATGTTATCAACGGACAGTGCCAAATCCTGCATCTCTGATGGTGTGGGGGTGTATCGGTGCCTATGGTGTAGACAGCTTACACATGTGGAAAGGCACCATCAATGCTGAAAAATGCTTGCATAGGCAAGACAATGTTAGGGCACATACTGCATCCATCACAACAGCGTGGGTTTGCAGGAGAAGAGTCTGGGTGCTGAACTGGCCTGCCTGTAGTCCTGACCTTTTACCAATACAAAACATTTGGTGCATCATAAAACAAGAAATCCAGAAACAAAGGCTCAAGACTGTTGAACAGCTAGAATCCTAAAACTCTCGAAACAGTTTTCCTCACTTCCCAGACATTTACAGACAGTTAAAAGAACAGCGGATGCTCAACATTGGTAAACCTCACTCTATTCCAACTTTTCTGAGATAAGTTGCTGTCATCAAATTTAAAATGAGCTGATATTTTCAATGAAATATTAAAATTTCTCAGTTTCAACATCTCATATGCTGTTTATGTTCTATTGTTAATAGAATATGGGTTGATTTGCAAATCATTGCATTCTGTTTTTATTTACATTTTACACCTATTCCCAACTTTTTTGGAATCAGGGCTGTACTGCAAGTGATGGTAAAAATCCCACAATTCAATGCTCTCCATTTTAGAGATGAGAAATTAATGCAATGCTCAAACAGCTGTTGGTAATAAGATAATTAAATTTCCAAAATCTCAATCAAGTCCTCACTGTTGAGTGACAGTTAGTGTACGATATATAGGGAATCTTGAATGAGGGAATAGGAAAGGGTTTCGGACACAGCCTTAAAGTTTTTCTTTAGTTCCTCATAGATCCTTGTATTTACCACTGGTGATTTTTTAGCTACACTCTAAATGCAAACACTGCTATTTCTGCACATTTAAATGATAAAAACACTACAGATGCGACATAGTTTCCTGAGCTCTTTCTAAAATGTAGGCATCACACCACAGGCTTTGGTCACATCTGCTCAAGATATGAAAAAGGCACAAAATAAATGCAGAACTTTCAATAATTTAACTTTTATTTGTTTTAGGGTGTTAATATAATGAGTGCCTTCTCACTATATTACAGGACACCTTTACTGATTTTGGACTTTCCTATATTAAAATATCTCTCTACTTCTAGCTGAAAAACGTGAAAAACGAGTATTTCATCTGGTTGCTCACACTACGAAGGCTGCTTTCATGGACAACCTGCATTTCCAGAGCGTTTCTAGATGACATTATCTAAACTCCTAATGGTGAAAAACTATTCCGGGTGATGTCATCTAGAAGATTTTTTCAGCTACAAGCAGAACAATATTTTAATATAAGGATAAGTCAGAGGTAAGCATGAGCATTAAAATACATTTCTTTCAAGAACGCAGTCTTTTTTACCTTCTCCGTTTTGCTTTGGCTTACATTTTATAGCTATTCAGTAATAAAGCTGCTAGGAGGAAAAGAAACATCGTGCACAGGAACAAAATTCTCAAATTAGTTGTGCAGGTGTAATGTACTTTTTTTTTACAGCAGTCACAATAAAGTTACAATTCAGTTTGTCCAAAATAAGGCAATGCATACGTTTAGAGAGCTGAAGTATGCTTACTAAAGATTCACAATGTTTAAAAAGGCAATGTGTGTAATTGCAATTGCTACTAATTGAGAATGCACACACAAACACACACACACACACACACAGAGCAGCAATTAAAGGGCTTTGGAATTTCTCATCAGTTCACACATTGTATAAACCCCTCAGACGTCTCTGTCAGTAAGACACATTAGTACACACACACCTGTACACATAGCACACCTATGTTAATACCCCTTCAGAATGTGTTGTAACCTGACTCACAAGCAGAATCTGGCCACTGGATTTGCCAATCCAAGTTCACCTCTAGTGACCCGGCCATCCCTTTATCTGTTTCTCTCTCTTTCCCTGCCACACAAAAACAGACACAAGAACTCCACCGCTAATCACCTTCTTATAGGTATAAACACAGCTCTTATCTCTAATAGTCAACTATCTGTCTGTCAAAACAAATGTGTGCAGGATGACTGCTACAATGGAAGAAGAATGCCAGATGTGCTGCTTCAGGTTGACATTTGGTGCATTTAGGATGCACCAATATATGTGTATGTGGTGTCCTTTAGTGCTTAAGAAATAAAAGGAAGACCCAATGAAGAATTGGACAAGGACAAGGTATGGTGTATGGTGAGGATTACCAAAAAGCTTGACTCCAACTAAGAGGAATAAACTTTAGTTCATCCACCAATGATTAGCATGACCATGAGTTTTATGATTTGCTTTTGTTTGTTGGGGATATGATTTGAATATTCTATCACATGCATTTGTCCAGAGACCATCAAGGACAATGTTGTGATGTGGAGCCCAGAAAAACACACATTTGAACCAAAATCTGCTCTGTACTTAAAAAAGTGAGGTGAAAATATATTAAAGATGCAGCGGTTGGCTAAACTCTTGTTTAGAGCTTTCAACAAAGTGATTTTGAATATTTCCAGTAAATAACAGTGTATTGGAAAATATGACCTGTGTTCAGATTATTATGAGGAACAAATAATTGACATTAGTAAGACGAACCTGCTGTTGTACTGAGGACAGTCCAGTCTTAATTCTGTCTGGGTCACGTTTGAAGCTGTCAGCGTCATAATCTCAGTTTATTCATGTGAGACACACAAAAATGACCATTTGTCTGATAACATTTAATATTGAACATTTTTTAAAAAGCACAGCCGGCGTGTCAAACAGTAGCCTAATGCTCTTGATGATGCAGCGCTGAGTCTCTCTTTAAGCAAATGCCTTGCTGTCATTTTCGAAGGGTGCAGTGCTAAGACTCAGTGCTGGGAAGTCATGTCAAGCTCTGCGGCTCCTGGCTTTTATTGCGGCTGTTAGGAAATGAGTGTGAACAGGTTAAACAGTGGGCTAACCTCTGCGCTGAAGGGACTGTCATCCTCGGCTCCTCGCGCAGCGAGCGCACACAGCCACAGCGCGAGCAGGGTCCGTCTCCAGAGCAACCAGAAGCTGCTGTCCCACGAGGTGGAGGCCATGGTCCGGGAGAGAGACAACTCAGTCGTTGTAGTTCAGTGGCTCTTTGTTGAGTTTTAACTCGCAGTCTTGCTGGTTAATGATTTGTTTTTTTTTTAAATGTCAGTAAACTGTACCAAACAGGAATGTAGCCTTCAGCAGCGCATTTGTATTCTGGAAAAGAGCTCCACTGCACATTTCCAGTCAGAGCCGAGGTGCAAAGTGACCCTCCATGAACATGGGTGATGGTCTTCACTCACATGAGCGCATGAGAGCACACAGCTGGATCCTTGAATTTCTTTTCCACGGGCCGCCTCACCTTTCTTTACTCACTCTCTGTTATCCGCCCGCTTGGTTCAATAGTCGCCTAATTAGTGACCTTGAACGTGCACGTTACCAAAAAGCCACGACGTCTCCAGTAAACACGCTTTGTGAAATATGTTACCGCTAACATGTTCACGTGCAGTGGGGTTATAGCAACCTTCTCTCGTGATGCTGCTTTATGGAGCGCGGTTCAATTTACCCTGAGAAAGTTGCAAACTGTAAAAACTAGAAAAAATGTTACGTCCCAAAGTTCACCGCGTCTGACCGAGTCGCTCAGCGGCAGCTTCAAGCAGCGTTGCAGCTAAAAGCGAGCGCAGTTTTTAAATCGCGACCTCTTCTTTAAAAAAAAGTCTCTGATGATTCTTCTCCCTTTGTATGCACTTTATTTCCTGATTCCAAGAAGAAATCTTCCCGGTAGCTGATTCTTGAGTAGCTGCCCTCAGTCCGGTCCTGAGACAGTGTCTCGGGAGTGTTGTCTCCCTACCGGAGCAGGGCGGACAGTGGTCCGGTGACCGCGGTGTTTCGGTACCTAGCGTGGAAGAGCCAGCGTCAAGTGAACTGGCACTGCGACGACGTGTTCCTGTCTTGACTTTCAAAATAAAAGGTTCGAACGTTCTGGCTGCCGGTTGACTCAATATTGCTCCAATGAACGTTAACACTAAGCATAAAAGTGCAAATATAGATAGTAAGGGATAATGTATCTGTAATTTTCGTTGTCGTTTTCTGTTGAAATCTGTAATCTAAAAGGCAATTTTTGTTATTATTTTATTGTCAAGTCAAAGTATTTCCGGTTAGTCATGTCTTTCTGTAAGCCGACAAGGGGATGGAAGAGGCGAGAGAGCAGAAAAAGAACCCGACCCCCACAATCCATCCACCAACACGCACACAACAATACAAACATTAAGTGAGGCAGGAAAGTACTGATAAGCTATGGAATTTAAAACCACCATTTGTGTGATAAAAGTGACTGCAAACTCATTACTGATTAACCAATTTGACGGTGTTGTATTGTAAGTTATACTGACGCACACACAACACACACATACACATGCACATGCACAACTATACAGCACCACACATTTGTTATACTTAAAACCTAAGGGTGCAGTAGCAGGTAGTAAGCATGAGCCCAGGTGAGAAGGAAGCAAGTGTCACCACTGCAGATGGATTGGACAGCTCCTGTCATTTGCTCCCACTCTGCACGATGGACCCTGTGGAAAGATATGACTATGTAGCTCCATATCACTGGATCTGATCTAAGGCAAAAGGCAGTAAGTTACTTGCTGAGTGCGTGTTAATGGTTACTCAGTCAAGACTGGAAGCTCTAGACACGACAACACAAAAAGATGTCTTTTTACCAGTAGATGCGTGTTTTGTTTTTTTTAATACAATTAGCTGTTTGGTAAGGCAGGACACATGTCCAAACAGCTCACAGCACTTTGTGGCCTGAGGTCATCACAGAAAAAGAGGTGTTATAATTTACTGAACACACACAATAGTCAATGCTAAAGCTTCCCTAAACCACTCAGTGTACATGTAAGATGTTTTAATGGTTCTTAACCGTGGGTTTGTAAAAACAGAAGGATTTTTAGCAGTTCCATACGAGCAAAATGCAGCAGTGGCTCAGCAAACATTAACTTCCCATCTTTATACCACTGTATAGCTACATTTGCTGACTGTTGACGGCTTAATGAACAAAGAAAGAATTTTATCATCCAAGTTTTTCCAGTTTGTCATAATGAGGATTAGCACCTGCTTTGTGAGTCATTCTACCCAGTGGTCTCTTTTTATCCAGGTGAGTAGTTTGTGGCCGGTAGGATCCAGAGCCAGGGGCTAACATCAGTCAACTCAACGCTTACAGTCAACTGCCTTCTATTAAAATCATTGAAAATCCCCTCATCTTGACATTTTTTTAAACCTGTTTGAATGTTTTCTAGAGCAATAACTAACCATGACAAAAGTACGAACAACCTGTATCAGACTGCAATTGATCTCTGTACTCACATTTATATCATTTCTTATATTGTTCTTATGAATGTTACTCTCTTGCTCCCCTTTCTTCACTTAGCACTGTAACGAAAGTCAGAGGTCATTTAGAAATTAAATGAGGCCCAACAGGTTTGTCTGTAAACTTTTTAGATAATCTTAGATGTTCTGGAGAAGTACAGTCCAGAATGTAGCAACTTGGACTAATCCAGTAAGTTTGTGTTATGCTGTCATTTAACTGTATCTGTATTGATGCTGATATTAGGACTAGCAGTGTGTGATTGCGTGCAAAGTCAACTGTAAATACACACGAGTTTTGTTGATAGTTGAGAGCAAGTGAGAAAATAAAATCTTGAAAATTTGTCTACTGAATAAATTTTATGTTGAAAACATGTAAAGGCATCAAGGAAGGTTTTGAAAAAGTGAACTCTTTTCAATTCTATCCTGATGCCACATGGGCAACCTGGTTGGAAGGTCAGCTGCTACACTCGCTGATGAAGCACAATGTATATATACACAAAATATACATTATATTCATCAAAAAGATCACTCAGATCTGGTCAAAGTAGGCTTGATAGCAGAAAAAAACAAGTGAACATACTAAAATGAACAGCACAGTGTTCCCCAGCCAACTGTGGCCTTTCTGTGTGGAGTTTGAATGTTGTCCCTGTGCTTGCATCAGTGTCCTCCCACAGTCCAAATACATCCATGTTAGGTTAATTCCTGTGAATGTGAGTGTGAATAATTGTCTGTCTGTGTATGTCTCTCTGTATGGGCCCTGAGATAGACTGGAGACCTGTCTCTTGCCCTATGACAGCTGGAATAGGCTCCAGGCCCCGTGACCCTAAACAGATAAAGTGGTTACAGATAATGGATGGATGTTAATGCACAGTTTTACAGAATAACTTTTTTCCACTGAATGTCAAAAATGCAAGATAAGACACTAACAGACTACATATTACCTGATTTGCAATACAAACACTTTATGTGGAGACAAGTTTGTCAAACTAACTACCAGAGACATAATTAATTTTTTTTCCTGATAACATATACGTTTTGAATGTCTTTTTTCCCTCTCAGCATTGTTTATGACTTTCTCTCTTGAAATAACATGAAAATTTAAAACATGATAAAAACTGGATGATTGCTTGCCGGTGACTCTTGGCACCTTGTTTGCATTCGATTTTTGATGTGTTTCTTCCCTCTGTTGGTGGAAGCAGAGACATGCAGCCATAAACCAAGCTGTGTGCAGTATGGACCAATTAACTGCTAGGGAAACTAGCTTCTATGTTAAACTATGGACTATAAGTGTTGAATGTGAATCTAGAATGTTTGTTCTACGTTACTCAGTATAGTCAAGTTCATGTGAATCTATATTTACAAAAGCAGGAGAGAGTGTATTTCTGGATGTGCTGTCTGTGAGTGCTTCCTCTTTTTATTCAGTGTTATTTACATGTTTTCTTCCTATATAGCTCAATGATTTCAACAGGTTTCCTCACTTTCTTTCATACCTCTGTCACACCAGTTGTTTTCTCTTCAGACAAGATCATCTGTAGTGGAGCTCAGCAACACACACACAGGTAGGCTGCATTTTTATTCTTGTTAGATCAGACCCACCTAATTGATGCTGATATTAGGCTTGAGAATGGTTATATAACTAAGTGTATGGAAATGACTTGTAAACATTACATAATGTTAATATATAATAGTACATGTGATGATTGTGTTGTATACTTCATTGTGTCTTTGTGTAAGGCTGAAATATTTGACATACTTTTTTCAACATTAATATCGGATTAATGTCTGTGTCTTTGCCATACATCTCATCTCATCACATCTCAGGACATATCAAAAAGGCAGGAATGGTTGTTTTATTTGAAAGTATTTATTATAATTATTTATTTATTTATTGATACATGACACAGCAGTAATGTAAGTACTGTATTCTTGTGTAATTGTTCTCCATACTTGGTTGTGTTTTGTAATTAAGCCTGGGCATTTGTTTCTGTCCCTTCACCTGCTTCTTCCAGCTTTACACTTGTTACGGTCACAGCAGAAACTTTTACTTTTGGACTTTTTACAATGTTGTAAATTCACTTCATAAATGATAAAAGCAAACATTTCCCATCAAACTACATGCTGCAACCTAAGTGAAATGTATTTGCTAATTTTAGCAAATTATTTAAAAATCCAAAACTGAAATCTCTCTTTTTCATAAGTGGTGAAAACCCAACACAGAAACAACACAGCACTTTACACTGCTTCTCATTCACTGATTCACACACCAATGGAGCTGTTATGGGCCAGCTGAATAGCACTGGGAGCAACTAAGTTGGGCTGCTCAAGGACATTTCAACATGTGACACAGTTACCTCTGATATGTAAAAGCTTCCACAAAAAACAAAACTGCTGCATTAATAGCTCCACATTTTGTCTTATAGAATTAATTAGAACATGTATAAAAGTTTATCGTCTTTCGGCTTGACCCTTGAACCTAGTGCAGTTCCTTTAATCCCAATTTCATGTTCCAGTCTCTGTAATAAAATGTTATGATCAATTGTATCAAATGCAGCACTAAGATCTAAAAGAACAAATATAGAGATTAGTCCATTATCTGAGGCCATAGGTCATTGGAGACTTTTACCAGTGCTGTTTCTGTACTATGATGAACTCTAAATCCTGACTGAAAGTCTTCATACAAATTATTCCTGTAAAGGTGGTGACATAATGATGTCATCTGGACGGGTTATGGAAAAACTTTGACTATGATCACAAACTTCATAGTATGAGCAACAACATGGCATAATAAGGGACGACTTTGGCCCAGGAAGATAGAGCAGTTGTCCACCAATCTCGCAGATGTTGGTTCAATCCCTGGCTCCTCCGGTCACATGTCAAAGTGTCCTTGAGCAAGACACTGAGCCCTAACTTAGTTGCTCCTGGTGAGCGTTGGCCAGATGCATAGCGACACACACATAAGTGTGTGTGTGTGTGAATGGGTGAATAAGTGTCTTTGAGTGCCAATAGGTACAAAAGAACTATATATAAGTGCAGACCATTTACCATAATCTGAACTTAGGTGTTTCTTAGCTTGAAGTGGACAGAAATTTTGGTAAAGGGAAATTTAATGGCATTTATGCACATGTACTACCCAAACTAAAACCAAAAAAAGCAAGTTCAAAAATCAGTGAAGTTGTCCTTTAATATTTAAAGTTCAAAATCTGTCCTTTAAGCCCAGAGAAACAGAAGAGCTACGGCAGTGAGGGGTCAAAAATGGTCATAGGACAGATGACTCATGTAGCTTCAAATAGTTCCAAGAAGCTGGTTCAAATCCTTTGTTTTCTATAGAGAAAAGCAGTATTAGGCACCAAATGACTGCAGTGTTTTTGTCTTGAACATAATTGCAAAAAATCTCTATGTAATGTAGGTCACAGACTGATTGTTTTATTTGTTGTATAAAGTAAATATATAGACTGAGAGTTTAGTTCTATAAAATAGAATCACATGATTATTAAAATTAAAATATTATTCATCAATCAATTAATTTGTTTTCATATATTTTAGTTATTCAAGTAGTTTAATTTTCCATTTTTTACTCAGTAGCACCACAGCTTATTGAAATGATTGTCCCCCCCACAAAAAAAGTTAATGCTGATGTAATTCCCTTTTTCTAAATTTACCCTGATGAAGGCCAAAGAATACTTTGTTGTAACGCACACATCAGGACAACTATGTAAATTATGCAAAACCATTTTTAAAGGTTTGAATATTCCCAGAAGCACAGTGTGCTCAATTGTTGTGAAATGAACGAAGTCTCAACGGGACTCTTATCATTGGCCATCACCCAACTGAGTACCCAGACAAGAAGGATCTTGGTTAGGGAGGTGAAACTTTGAGTCTGCAGAGATGTTAGAACAAGGAACAAACATCTCAGTAAAACTCCATCTATCAGAGCTTTATCATAGACTGGTTAGACTGAAGCCACAGCCTGTTGAGGACATAGATCATGCTTACAGTTCTGCAGCACTATGTCTGCTAAGAGTCACCTGTTTAATACCATTCCTACCGTGAAGCATGGCGGCAGCTGTGCGGATGTTTCTCATTAGCAGCGATCAGGAGACTGGTGAGAACTGAGAGAAAGATGATTGGAGATAAATATAGAGAAATACTAGGTAACCTGATTTGGTTTTATAAGATGTGAGACTGTGGTGATGATTAACCTTTAAGCAAGACCATGATCCAAACCAAAAACCATGGCCCAACCAAAGACAAGACTTAAACCCCACTGGAAATCTGTGAAGAGACTTGAGCATTGTAATTCAGACACTTCATATCTGATGTAGTTTGAGATGATCTGTCAGGAAGTTTGAACATCTGGAAGTTTGTCAGTGAATTAGGGGTCTGAATACCTACTGTGTGTAAATCAATGATTCCAGATGATTACTTTTCAATTAGATTTATCAAAATTTAAAAGAAATATCTATGTTTTCAGTTTGTCTGGTTATGCTGAGTAGATAGATGAGAAAAATGATATATTTCCATTTTAAAATAAATTTACAATAGAGTAAATTGTGCAATTAGTGAAATTGATCTGAAATGTTCCATTGTGACTGTATGGGTGTGGTCTGCTGTATGATGTGTTGAATTAAATGCTTATGCAGTAAATGAATTGATATTAATTCTACACATGCTCTGAGAGTAGCTTAAGGATGAAACTTGCTTGTACAGACGAGGTTTTGTTTGAAATTAATCGTCTTCAATTCTCAGAATGAAGTGGGAGCGTGTGTGTTGGCTGGTGCTGTCTTTGGTGTCTCATATCATCACCTGTGGAGAAACTAAATCAAATGGAAATTGCAATTCAAATAAAGTCTGTCCCACGTCTTCCAACAATGGCAATTCATTTCGAAAACAAACCAGAGAGTTTGGGATAACTGAATATGAAAACAAATATCCAAACACACCAAGTGAGTAACATAGTTTTATATATATATGTATAATACATACATATGTATGTGTATGTATTTTGGGGGGGCAAATGACCATTGTTGTGGATTTTTAATGTCAATAACTCACAAATTTTCTCTACAGATGTTGCAGACGCCAAATGCTGCATGAAATATGTTGGTAGCATTTGGTCACGTGAAAACAAGCAGGACTCTATTAAGTAAACATCTTAATTATATACCTAAGTATAGTTTTTACTAATATTATAATTATTATTGTGTGACTACATGACCTTACAAAATGCATCATATGTGCATTTTGAGTACAAAACATTATACACTAATTTAACTTTATCCTACAGAGACCCCTATCAAATTGTTGTCAAGGTGATGTGCTTTTATTACTACAGTTACAATATGATTCAGACTAAAACTAAGTTTAAATGTGTTGATTACAACCTGACTATACGGTAAAGGATTATGGTGATGAATTCAGTTCCCTGCTAGTAACACGTGATGAGAAGATGAGGGAGAAACAGGGAGACTCTAAAGGATTCATGGAGCTGGGGAGGAGGTAGAGGTAACTAGATTGTGGAGTCAGACTGAGGCCAAACAAACCATAATGGCACTTGATTGGTGACAATCAATTGCTCAAACAAACAACTGATCAAATTCCTCAGCTTCCTTCATTTAACTAGTTGCACATCATAATGGTTCATTGTGACCATTTTTGTTTCTCCTGCAAAGAAACATTATGTCTAATTGTTCCTACACATTGTTCAAACAAAGCAGAATGTTGTACTAACTGTTATACACAATTCACAACAGCTTTGCTTGAGTTAATTTATGTTGTATATGCTATTTCTCTTCCAATGTACATGGGAGAGACTCCCAGCAAAAACATCCTTGGTGGATGTTCTCATAGGAAAATATCACCAGAACTTTACAGCCCTTTTCCCCAACACCCAGTGTCACATCAGGTCTTTTACACAGATGCTAGAGCAAACTCAGCCTCTCTCAGACACTACCTCATATGGCTCAAAGGAGGGTCAACAACTAGGCTGTTTCCTAAGACTCTATCTTGTATTTTAGACAGAATAAAATGGTGACATGCTGGTGCAGTGACCCCACCTTTATGGGGACTAAAGGCTAGAATTCTGTTTAAGTTGGAATATTGTCATTGTCATTCAGAACCTGATCATTTCTTGTCATTTTTCACAAGAGCCATGCAGAATCTAGAAGACCTTCTAGAGGAAACAGAAATAAATGAGACTACATCCATAACTACAAATCATTTGGTAGCTGTCCTATTCAAACTCAATGGCAGTTTCGGGAGTCTTAAAATTCATGCCAATGAGAAAGAGGTAAGAAAATGTTAAATTAACTTACAATTATGTAATATAATTTTATCCACCCACAGCTTACATTGATTTTTAGTGGAAAAACTTGACAATCATTACAAACCCAGTGGCAAAAAAGGTTGTAACAATGTGTAAAAAGTAAATTAAAAAAGTAAACATATGAATTGCAAATGATTTGAAATGCTAGTTATAGTATACTAGGTATAAAAACAGCTTCTGAGTGAAGCTATCAGACACATTTGTTTAGCTAAACTAACATAGTGAACAATGTAAACATTACACCATCGAATGTGGTCATTACACCATCAGATAACTGTTGCATTGAGCATTGTTATTGATGACCTGTGCATGCAAACATTAGCATTTATCTCAATCATATACTTCAGTAAGATGTTTGACACAGGTAGTTTATTTATGGAAGTTATGGGCACAATGTTGAGTCACCTGGTTTGCAAATTCAAATTTGTCCCCTGCTGTTGATAAACAACAGCATTATGAATTGTATTACTGTGTTACATTTATTTACATGCAGTGTTTTAATTCCTGTGCCTCTGATATAGGCGAAGGCAAATGAAGTTGTCACCAGCAGCAAAGTGAGTGTTCATCTGCCAAAAGAGTTGAATGTTGGACGAAATCACAAAATTGTGTTCTGCATGCTCACCTGGGATAATGGGGTAAGAAACTACAAACACACACACACAAACATACACATACATACATACATACATACACACACACACACACACACACACACACACACACACACACACATATATATGTATACATACATATATACACTTTTTTTTTTGCAAAGGTACATTCTCACTGTGACATGTTTGCAACTGATTGATCAATAAAGTGAGAAGATACTAACTTTATCTTTCAAGAATAAATCACATTGTGTGTGTATGTTTTTGTGTTTTTGAATATCAGAATAGATCAACAGCTTTTGGCTTAGCCACAGCGGAAATTGTTCCGCACATTGTGTTTTTATGCCGGCTGCCCTTACTGCTGCAACCCTCCCATTTTCTGTCCGGCCTTGTGACCAGAACCAAGGTTTCCCTTGGGACTTGAAGCTGCTAGCTTTTGCATCCCAACTCAGTGCTCTACCACTGAGCCACCAGTCCACCGTTTTTGAATATCAGAATAAAGATCTATTATTTGCCCACATTCCCTCTCACCGTCATTTCTCTGATCCGTTCCCTTATACAAATTCTGACAGAAATATTAAATATTATGTATTCTATAAATAAAATATGTTAAAGGTTAAAGGATTGCTTAATTTTCCTATTTAAACTTTTTTAGTTACTGGAAATATTTTTTTTATTAGCTTCAACTAAGATACAGTGATAAGCATGTATTGCCATCTGCAGGTGACCACAAGACCTACAGATGAGTGGACAATGTAACACAATTCTTAAAATACAATCTTAAACTTTCAGCTCAACCCATCAACCAAATTTTCATTTTTGAAAAGGGTTAGCCAAAACTTCCTATAGTGCTCTGAACAGCTATTACCTGGTTTACTTTGACCTCTAAAAGGCACGAATCAGTGAAGAAATGGACAAAGTTGGCCTGGATTGGTAAAAAGTATAAATGTTTAACAGTGAAACAAGTGTCATAAACGAGGTCAACTTGTGACCAATGACAATATCATCAAATGGTGCAGAATGTAATGAGTACAAGAATTTAAAAAGTCTGATGATGAAAAGAGGAAACACCAAAAAAGTTGCACATAGTAAAGTTGCTTATATTTTCTAATGATATTGTTTTACACTAAATGTCAAACTTACTGACTGAATCCATGTTGTTCTATAGACCATGTGGAACCAAACAGATGTACTCTATGAGCGCAGACTGGTTGGTCTGAGTGTTGGTGGTAAGGTTGTTTCAGGACTACAGGAGCGTGTCAACATCACCATGAAACTTACTACAGTCATAAATGTAACTACAGCTAGATTGCAGTCATCATTTAATCTTGACTGTTTCTATTGAATAATGCATTGATTCGTTTTTTGTTTTTGTTTTTTTTTGCCCAAGGAGATGTAGTAAAAATCATAAAATGCATAATATTATCATTTTTAACATCACATTTTTGTGTCACAGAACACACAAGAACCTAGGTGTGTGTTCTTGAATTTTTCAACGAACGGTAAGTAACACATCATTACATTTGTCATATTGACAATAACACAAGTGTTAATAGTTTTAATTTTTCACTTACAACCAGCACAATAATGTGACATAACGGTTCTGTTTTACTTATCAGCATTTAGTAGCGATGGCTGTCTAACCTTGTGGAAACGTGATCAGAGTTACATCACCTGTTCCTGTAATCACCTCACATACTTCGGTGTCCTCATGGTAATAATATTTCATCATGCAAAGGAGAACGGTAAAGAAAGTACACAGTAGATTAACTTTGCATTTAAATTTAGTTTTAGTCTGTGACACATCACTTGTCAGACATTTTCCTCAAAGGTTATATATTATTAAGTTCTTTAACACAACAGCATATTTTGCTGTATAGCATTGCATTGTTGTCTCTGTCAGAGTTTTTGTAACACTAGATGGCACAAAAGTGTTGTGAAAAATATTCTGCACAGGCAGTGAGTATTACAAGTGGTAATACCACAGAGAATCAGTGTCACTTATGTAACAAATAAGTTACTATTGAAATGCATAGGCAGTGATGTTGATCTGTACCGTAAAGTACTTTAATTTGTCATTATAATCATCATTATTTATTGTTAATGCAATGATGTGTTTTGTTTATAAATGTGCAATATATTTTGTAACTCTAGGTAACAAGGGTAGCAGAGCAGACGAGTACAGTATCTGCCTTTGAAATTTTGTGCAGTAGAAAGTAGCATAAAATAAAATAGAGTAAACACCTTTAACAGTACCAAATTTGTACAAATTTGTACTTTATAATCAGTGTCAATTACCTTGTTACTCTCCCCAAGGGGGGCTTTCAGTAATTTGCCACTTAATACAAGTTACGATTTAAAATGCCTGATCTGATTTTAGTAAACAGAATAAATGTGACCAGAGAAATGCAGCAAGAATGCAGCTTGCATGTTGATGTTTTTTCTCTACAGGTGACTCCTTCCAACCTCTCATCAGAAGACACGGTGATTCTGAAATACATCACTCTGATTGGCTGCAGTCTTTCTCTCTTTGGTCTCATCATCAGCCTTCTGCTTTTCATCACAAATAGGTAATTTATTCTTCCTGGGTGGATGAAGAGTCAGGAGGCAGAGCTGGAGGTAGCAGAGCTTAAGATGTTGAGGTTCTCTTTGGGAGTGACGAGGATGGACAGGATCAGGAATGAGGACATCAGAGGGACAAATCATGTTAGATGTTTTGGAGATAAAGTCAGAGAGGCCAGATTGAGGTGGTTTGGACATGTTCAGAGGAGAAACTGTGAATATATCAGTAGAAGGATGCTGAGGTTGGAGATGCCAGCAGAAGGTCTAGAGGAAGATCAAAGAGGACATTTATGGATGTAGTGAGAGAGGACATGAAGTTAGTTGGTGTGAGAGAAGAGGATGCAGAGGACAGGGTTAAATGGAGGCACAAGGGGCGACTGTGGCACAGGAAGGTAGAGCGGTTATCCACCAATCTCACAGGTGGTGGTTCAATCACTGGCTCCTCCGGTCACATGTCAAAATGTCCTTCAGCAAGACACTGAACCCCAACTTAGTTAGGAAAGCGCTATATAAGTAAAGACTATTTACATGATTCGCTAATATGACTCCTGAAAGGAAACAGCCAAAAGGAAAAAAAGGGTAGATGATCCTCCTCCTCTTTTATTGCATTGTATCCACTACCTTCAATCGATCCAGTTTTTTCAGTGGACATTTGTTTTTCCATTATCCGGTATATTCCTCCTCCATTCGTTCCTACTATATATAATCTAAACTAGACTGACTACACACAATTTAACACTTAGCACACACCAGTTCTCCTCTGCCTAACAGAAAACTCAGGACAGATGTCTCTACGAGGGTCCACATCAGTCTGGCCATTGCCTTGATCCTGCTCAACGTGCACTTCCTCATCAGTCAGCAGACGGCAGCACTGAGCTCCACTGGCTTCTGCTTTTACATAGCTATTGCTCTTCACTACTCCCTGCTGGCCTCTTTCAGTTGGATGGCTTTGGAGGGGTTCCACCTCTACATACTCTTGGTCAGAGTCTTCAATATATACATCAGCAGATACCTGCTCAAACTCAGTTTGGTGGGATGGGGTGAGTAGAGTCAACAAGAACGGGGAATTTCCGTCCCCTCAAACGTGTGGATCACTCACTCGTTTAATCCCTGTGTTTCCTGCAGGTGTTCCTGCAGTCATTGTTTCCCTGGTGGTCATCATAGACAAAGATGCATATGGTCATGCCCCTCTGAACCCATCTAACCCCAACGACACCACAATGTATGAGAGAAGTGGGGACAAATTTGCATGTCCTTTTTAGACTAATAACTAACTTATTACTATTCACAGTAAATGAAACCAGTATCTCCACATATTCTACTGAATGAGCAGCAAACCTCATACCACCCTCTGTGTAAATGACTAAAATCCAAAAATTAAACTAGTTATATGGATCATTTTACTGCAGCAGAATCTTTAGTCAACTGAATGGAAATTTCTACTACAGAATTTTGTCAAAATAGTGTTTTTTCTGTACATGTCATTAAATGTTATCCATACTCCTCTTTCTGTAGATGCTACATTACCAATAAGACAGTGAAGGATGTGACCACAATAGGTGCGTTTGGCTTGGTCTTCATCTTTAACATGATCATGCTGGTGGTGACAATCAGGCAGGTTTTGAGTCTCCGCCATGACAAAGAGGTAAAAGTCCATCTGCAGCCACACACAACAAACAGCTCTGTTGTTTCATGGTCTTTAACTTGACCTGCAAATGTGTCATTGTTCACCACATTTCTTAGTTTGGGCAGAGCAATTATGGCAGAGTCAAAGGCGACATCTTAGTCCTGCTGGGAATCAGCATTTTGCTTGGTATCACATGGGGCCTGGTCTTCTTCTCATTTGGCTCCCTGACCACTCCTGGCCTCTACCTTTTCTGCATCCTGAACTCACTGCAAGGTCAGTGCAACATGCTTCCACAAGTTCACCTCTGTTTTGTGCTGATATTACTGTAGAAATGACACAAGTCAGTCTTTGCCTCACAACACAAGTTTATGCCAAATCTAATTTAGTTACTGTAATGCTTTCTCCAAACCAGAGCATCTAAACCAACTTACAGTTGGACTCTGCTACTGTGAATGTAAAACAGATACAAAACTTCATACATATAAGCATTGATAGCTTTCTGTGTCAGAAAAAAATAAGCCATAATCTGTGGAGTGACAGATTATGAGTGACATGACTACTCAAATGTCATGAAAGACTGTACTTGAATTGTCAAGAAAGACTGTTAAATACTAAACAACATGCTTTTATGTGCAGTAGGTATTAGCCTGAATATTTTGTATACTGACAAACAGTGGAACGACACATCTACAGTAGATGTGTTTATTAGTGCATCATTTGCATGGTTATCTCCTCCTGGAATCTCTCTCACACTTCTCTCTTTCTTTTCTCTTGAACCACACAGGTTTCTTCATCTTCCTGTGGTTTGTCTTGGCTTTGAGAAAGACTAGAAAATCTCCTACTACGACGAGCAGTGAAACACGTAGCACCAGTTAAAGTTAAACAGGTGTTAAGGCTTCACACCTGTTTACTCAGGGTCTTTACTGAAGTACTAGAATGTTATGATGTTAATGTTTCCATGTATCAGAGAAGCAACAATGCTACATGCATTACAGCACTAGTTCTCATGCTGAATAATTTAGTGAATTTAGTCGTAAAGCTAAAATATTTTTGCATGTTATAACATTAGTATTGTTTTAAAGATTTTGTAAACATACCTTGTGTGCTTTAAAATAATGTAGTATCCATCTATGCAAAATGCACTGCCACTTATTTACCATCAAGATTAGCAGAGAAAGGTAAAGTCTAATTCTTTTTTTTACATATATCTTCCATCAAAAGGAGAACTGTCTCCATGATATCCCAAAGCAAAGAGGATCATTATGTTGAGCTCCGTGTAACGTAAAGAAACAAGCATATCTTAAAAATTAGCTCCATTCTGCCTGAAACTGCTTTTAAGCGCATAATATTGTACTAGACTTACACTGATGAAAGTCCATACTTGATCTCCTGCTAGGGGATTTCATCAAATGTTAATGGGTTGACTCTCGCAGACTTTAAAGGCCTCGTATGAATAATACTCTCCAATCTTAGGTGTGAATGGGAACAAAGAAAGAAAATGGGAAAAATGCAGTATCCCACATTAGGTTGCATAGTAGATATATACCTTTGTGGATTCCTGAGCAGTTTGGAAAATATTGTTTCATTATATATTTGTTCCAAAAATCTTTTGTTGAAGCAAATACATTTTAAGGTCACTGACAAGCATGTGCATCAATCTGCTATATAATTTGAGGGGTCTATGGTCCCAAACACATTCTTAATACAATAAAACAAGTAAACAAGAAGAAAAAAAGAAGAACTACAGTAAATTAATTTAAATCCCATCTTGAGTACATAATGTATTGCAGTAGTATTTTACTACAGTATTTGTGGCAATTCTGGTTTACTTTACAAATAAAATGTCTCTTTGGTACCTGTAAGTGAGATGGTTCTTGTTCCACTTATGTCTGGTCAGGGCATAGCGTTTCCGCCGCACGTTGGTTTTGATCTGGCCTCCAAACTTGTCAGGGACACCGCAACGAGGTGTCTTCATTGCGCTGAAGGAGTTAGAAAAAAAAATAAGAGCAGTCAAAAAGTATATGTTGATCTTGGTGCCGCATTCAACACCACTGATCACAACATCTTATTACAGAGACAGGAAATTTAAATTGGGATTAAAGGAAATGCACTAGGTTGGTTTAAATCTTATCTGTCTGACAGATAGTTACTCTAGATGGCATTAGTCTGACCTCTAACAGAACTACAACTGTTATTTTTGACCAGGATTTGTCCTTTACCTCACATATAAAACAAATGTCTAGAACAGCCTTCTTCCACCTACGGAACATTGCCAAAATTAGGAGCATTCTGTCTTAAAGTGATGCCGAAAAACATGGATTTGTTACTTCTAGGTTGGACTACAGTAATTACCTACTTTCAGGATGCCCCAGTAGCTCCCTAAAGAGCCTGCAATTAATCCAAAATGCTGCAAGAGTGCTGACTGGGAATAACAAGAGAGATCATATTTCACCTTCACTAGCTTCTCTCTATTGGCTTCCCATTAAATCTAAAATAGAATGAAAAACCCTGCTTCTTACATATAAAGCTCTGAACAATCAGACTCCATCATATATAGATCTCATAGCACCATATCATCCCAGTAGACCACTTCGATCTCAGAATGCAGGCCTACTTTTGGTTCCCAGAGTTTCCAAAGGTAGAATGGGAGGTAGAGCCTTTAGCTATCAAGCTCCTCTCCTGTGGAACCAGCTCCCAATTCAGATTTGGGAAGCAGACACCCTCTCTACTTTTAAGTCTAAGCTTAAGTCTAGTCATGCTGCTATAGGCTTAGACTGCTAGAAGACCCACCCTCCAATGCACTGAGCTCCTTTCCTCCTCTTGTCCCTCTCTCCTCTCACCCCACAATTGTCACCCCTGTATGACATTAACTCTGTATTTTCTCCCGTAGTCGTCTTTCTCCTTCTCTGTATCCCTCTCTCTGTCCCTTTTGGCAGGTGTCCACGGCTTTGGAGCTTTGTGTTTCCCAGTATGCAGTTACTGATCCTATCAACCTGCCCAATGTTTTGTTTTTTATTTCCTGTGCGACTTTACTTTTATCTCTCCACTTTTCACTTACCCCAACCGATCAAGGCTTAAGTCTGGGGAAAAATGGAAAACTGTTCTATGGTCAGATAAATCAAAATTTGAAATGGTTTTTGGAAACCATGGACGTCGTTTCCTGTGGACTAACGAGGAGAGGGACCATCCAGCGTGTTAACAACGGAAAGTTCAAAATCCTGCATCTCTGATGATATGGGGGTGCATTAGTGTCAATGGCGTGGGCAGCTTCCACATCTGGAAAGGCACCATCCATGCTGAAAAGTAATTAGAGGTTTTAGAGCAACATGTGCAGGACACAATGTCCAAACAGCTCACAGCACTTTGTGGCCTGAGGTCATCACAGAGAAAGAAGTGTAATCTACTGAACACACATAATAGTCACTGCTAAAGCTTCCCTAAACCACTTCTCCTCAGTGTACACGTATGATGTTTTAATGGTTGTTAATCGAGTGTTTGTAAAAACAGAAGTGTTTTTAGCAGGTGCATATGGGCAAGCTGCAGCATGGGGTCAGCAAACATCTTCCCATCTTTATACCACTGTATAGCTACGTTTGCTGACAATTCACTGCTTAATGAACAAAGACAGAATTTTATCATCCAAGTTTTTCTAGTTTGTCATAATGTGGATCAACACCTGCTGTGTAAGTCATTCCACCCAGTCTCCAAACTGTGAGATTCCAACACACATGGGAATTCAAGTGTAAGAGCCAACACGAGACAGGAAATGCAGATTTATTAACAAAGAATATGAATTCAACTTATAGCAGGCAGGCAAAGCAAAATTAACTAACCAAAACACAGAGACTAACTCACTCCAGATAACTAATTACCATAACAAACCTTAAGACTAACTAACATACTAGGACGACTCTAAAGCTGTAGGTCAGGAAAACAGGATGCATGGGGAGACACACTAGCAACAACAATAAGTCCTTATAAAACAAGAACTAATGGATGATGTGAAACAGGTGTGTTGATCGGTGCCAGCTGAGGTACGGAAATCAAAGTGGGACTTGAGACAAACTGAGGTGTAACTGCGTGATGGGAAGCCTCAGCTGGTGGGGAGGAGAACTGTGGGGACACATACAGACAGAAGATGAAAAAACAAAAGTCACAAGAACAAATTAAATCTAATTAAAGAAACCAAAAACCTAACTTCTCACACAAACTTTATTCAGGTGAACAGTCTGTGACAGGTAGGATCCAGAGCCAGGGGCTAACATCAGTCAACCCTGACCTGAACTCAACTGTCTTTTATTAGAAAACATTAAAAATCCCTTCATCTTGACATTTTTTAAACCTGTTTGAATGTTTTCTAGAGCAACAACTAACCATGACAAAAGTACTAACAACCTGTATCAGTCTGCAATTGATCTCTGTACTCATTTATATCATATCTTATATTGTTCTTATGAATTTTACTCTCTTGATCCCCTTTCTTCACTTAGCACTGTAACGAAAGTCAGAGTTCATACAGAAATTAAATGAGGCCCCACATGTTTGTCTGTAAACTTTTTAGATAATCTTAGATGTTCTGGAGAAGTACAGTCCAGAATGTAGCAAGTTGCACTAATCCAGTAAGTTTGTGTTATGCTGTCATTTAACTGTATCTGTATTGATACTGATATTAGGACTAGCAGTGTGTGATTGTGTGCGAAGTCAACTGTAAATACACAAGTGTTTTGTTAATAGTTGAAAATGAGGAAATAAAATCTTGAAAAATTTTCCACTGAATAAATTTGATGTCAAAATCATGTAAATGCATCAAGCACAGTTTTAAAAAAGTGAACTAGTGCCACATGGGCAACCTGGCAGGAAGGGAAACTAGCTTCTATGTTAAGCTTCTATGCTTCTATATGTTATGCTATAAAAACGTGCTGAATGTGAATCTAGAATGTTTGTGCTACATTACTCAGTATGTTACTACTCAATATTATTACTCAATTTTACTCATGTGAATCTATATTTACAGAAGTAAGAGAGAGTGTATTTCTGGATGTGCTGTCTGTGAGTGCTTCCTCTTTTTGTTCAAAGTATCATTTACATGTTTTCTTCCAATGAAGCTCTATGATTTCAACAGGTTTCCTCACTTTCTTTCATACCTCTGTCACACCAGTTGTTTTCTCTTGAGACAAGATCATCTGTAGTGGAGCTCAGCAACACACACACAGGTAGGCTGCATTTTTATTCTTGTTAGATCAGAACCACCTAATTTAACTAACTGTATTGATGCTGATATTAGGCTTGAGAATGGTTATATAACTAAGTGTATGGAAATTACTTGTGTAAACATTAGATAATGTTAATGTCTAATGTTACATGTTGTTGGATGATTGTGTTGTATACTTCATTGTGTCTTTGTGTAAGGCTGAAATATGTGACATACTTTTTTCAGACATTACTTAATGTCTGTGTCTTTGCCATACATCTCATCTCCTCACATCACAGGACATATCAAAAAGGCAGGAATGGTTGTTTTATTTGAAAGTATTTATTATAATTATTTATTTATTTATTGATACATGACACAGCAGTAATGTAAGTACTGTATTCTTGTGTAACTGTTCTCCATACTTGGTTGTGTTTTTGTAATTAAGCCTGGGTATCTGTTTCTGTCCCTTCACTTGCTTCTTCCAGCTTTACACTTGTTGCGGTCACAGCAGAAACTTTTACTTTTGCACTTTTTACAATGTTGTAAATTCACTTCATAAAGGATAAAAGCAAACATTTCCCATCAAACTACATGCTGCAACCTAAGTGAAATGTATTTGCTAATTTGAGCAAATTATTTAAAAATCCAAAACTGAAATCTCTCATTTTCATAAGTGGTGAAAACCCAACACAGAAATGGTTTCTGCACTTGTATAACGATTTTCTACGTATTGGTACAAAAGCACTTTACACGGCTTGAACCAGTGAACCACTTGGTTCCTCTTCCTGCTCCTCGTGCGGTAAGCATATTGCGTCACTTCCTGTTTCTGCACACTCTTGGGTTTCTACCGAAGGACTGTTTACTGATTAATTGTAGGTGTTATTTTTACTTAAATAAGTGATTTCTTCACACAAGAATTAATACTTAATACTAGTTTTGTATTACACAAGCACCTGCTTTTGCAAAACATAACCAGCTAAAGTTTCCAAATTCCACATTTCACTTATATTAGCTTTGTTAGCTTAGCAGTTATCCATTAGCAATGGCTTCTCTGTCTCCCTCTGTCTCTCCTTCTCTCACTTCCTCGGTGTGTCTCATGCTCAGTTTTTCCTCTGCCTCCTTTAGTGATAATGGTATATGTAATAAGTGTAAGGTTTTTGCAGCTTTGGAGGCGAGGCTCACGGAATTGGAAGCACGGCTCCGCACAATGGAAATGGACCATATTGTTACTCTAGATGGCATAAATCTGGCCTCCAGTACTACTGCAAGGAACCTTGGAGTTATTTTTGATCAGGATTTGTCCTTTAACTCACATATAAAACAAATCTCTAGAACAGCCTTCTTCCACCTACGGAACATTGCCAAAATTAGGAGCATCCTGTCTCAAAGTGATGCTGAAAAACTGGTCCATGCATTTGTTACCTCTAGGTTGGACTACTGCAATTCCCTACTTTCAGGATGCCCCAGTAACTCCCTAAAGTGCCTGCAATTAATCCAAAATGCTGCAGCAAAGAGTGCTGACTGGAACTAGCAATAGAGATCATATTTCACCTTCACTAGCTTCTCTCCATTGGCTTCCCATTAAATCTAGAATAGAATTTAAAACCCTGCTTCTTACATATAAAGCTCTGAATGGTCAGGCTCCAACATATATAGAAGACCTCATAGCACCATATCATCTCAGTAGACCACTTCGCTCTCAGAATGCAGGCCTACTTGTGGTTCCTAGAATTTCCAAAGGTAGAATGGGAGGCAGAGCCTTTAGCTATCAAGCTCCTCTCTTGTGGAACCAGCTCCCAGTTCAGATTCGGGAAGCAGACACCCTCTCTACTTTTAAGTCTAGGCTTAAAACCTTCCTCTTTAATAAAGCATATTCTCTCCCGTCGTTGTCTTTGTCTTTCTCTGTCCCCCTCTCTCTGTCCCTTTCTGCAGTTGTCCCCCGGCTTTACAGCTGTGTGTCTTCCAGCGTGCAGCTACTGGTCCTACCAATCTGCCCGATGTTTTGTTGTTGCTTTTTGTTGCTCTGTTCTTTTCTCTCTCCCCTTTCCACTCACCCCAACCGGTCGAGGCAGATGGTCGTCCACCCTGAGCCTGATTCTGCTGGAGGTTTCTTCCATTAAAGGGAGTTTTTCCTCTCCACTGTTGCCTATGGCTTGCTCCAGGGGGAATTTTTGGGCTCTCTTTATACATCTTTGTAATCTTGACTTTATTCTGTAAAGTGCCCTGAGATGACTTTGTTGTGAATTGGTGCTATATAAATAAAGTTGAATTGAATTGCTTCTCATTCACTGATTCACACACCAATGGAGCTGTTATGGGCCAGCTGCATAGCACTGGGAGCAACTAAGTTGGGCTGCTCAAGGACACTTCAACATGTGACAGGAGGACCCAGGAATCAAACCAACAACCCTGGGATTGATGAACAACTGCTCTAGCTTCTGTGACACAGTTACCTCTGATATGTAAAAGCAGCCACAAAAGACAAAACTGCTGCATTAATAGCTCCACATTTTGTCTTACAGAATTAATTAGAACATGTATAAAAGTTTATCGTCTTTCTGCTTGACCCTTCAGGAGTCGCTTCAGTGCAACGTGTTCTTTTATGCTGGATGCCTTTCCTGTTTCAACCCCCCCATTTTTTTAATTCAGCCCCAGGGTAGGTTCCAGGGCAGGCCCTTGGTGGCTGGGCTGGGCCATGCACCTGGTGGGGTGGGATTCAAGCCCCCAGCCCTCTGCATCCCGACCCAATGCTCTACAACTGAGCCATTATAACCTGTATCATCCACTGTAAAAAAATAAAATTTATAATAAAAAAAAAAAAAACATTAAACAGCGACTTCATCAAATTTAAATTTGCTTTCTTTGGCTTCAGTTTAGGGTTTAAATGTGCATTAATGTTTTAAACTTCCCTCTGACTTCCCTTTATTAAACTATTTCCCTGCTTCTAGCTTAAAAACGTCCAAACCAGATGACCTCCATAGCTAACCTTTGTGTGCATGGAGGATTCATCATTTAAACCAACCTAGTGCAGTTCCTTTAATCCTAATGTCATGTTCCAGTCTCTGTAATAAAATGTTGTGATCAATGGTATCGAATGCAGCACTAAGATCTAACAGAAAAGTATAGATACTAGTCCATTATCTGATGCCATGAAAAGATCGTTGGTGACTTTTACCAGTGCTGTTTCTGTACTATGATGAACTCTAAATCCCGGCTGAAATTCTTCAAACAAATTATTCCTGTAAAGGTGGTGACATAATGATGTCATCTGAGGGGGTTATGGAAAAACTGACTATGATCACAAACTTCATAGTATGAGCAACAACATGGCATAATAAGGGACGACTTTGGCCCAGGAAGATAGAGCAGTTGTCCACCAATCTCGCAGATGTTGGTTCAATCCCTGGCTCTTCCAGTCACATGTCAAAGTGTCCTTGAGCAAGACACTGAGCCCTAACTTAGTTGCTCCTGGTGAGCGTTGGCCAGATGCATAGCGACACACACATAAGTGTGTGTGTGTGTGAATGGGTGAATAAGTGTCTTTGAGTGCCAATAGGTAGAAAAGCAATATATAAGTGCAGACCATTTACCATAATCTGAACTAAAGGTTAGGTGTTAGAAATTTTAATAAAGGGAAGTATATTGGCATTTATGCACATGCACTAACCAAACTAAAACCAAATGAAACAAGTTCAAAAATCAGTGAAGTTGTCCTTTAATATAAGTTCAAAATCAGTCCTTTAAGCCCAGAGAAATAGAAGAGCTGCGGCAGTGAGGGGTCAAAAATGGCCATAGGACAGATGACTCATGAAGCTTTAAATAGTTCCAAGAAGCTGATTCAAATACTTTCATTTCTATAGAGAAAAGCAGTATTTAGCACCAAATGACTGCAGTATTTTTGTCTTGAACATAATTGCAAACAATCTCTATGTAATGTAGGTCACAGACTGATTGTATTTGTTGTATTGAGTAAATATATAGACTGAGAGTTTAGTTCTATAAAATAGTCACATGGCTGCTGAAATATTATTAATTAATTAATTAATTCTCATGTATTTTAGTTTGTCAAGTAGTTTAATTTTCCATTTTTTACACAGTAGCACCACAGCTGTTTGAAATGATTGTCCCCCCACAAAAAAGTTAATGCTGATGTAATTCCCTTTTTCTAAATTTACCTTGATGAAGGCCAAGGAATATTTTGTTGTAACGTACACATCAGGACAATTATGTAAAACCTTTTTTAAAGGTTTAAATGTTCGCAGAAGCACAGTGAACTCAATTGTTGTGACATGAACGAAGTCTCAAAAGGACTTTTTGTTACGAGTGGTCCAAAGCAGAAGACCTGCGGAGTTCTAGGTCCAAGAGCCCATAGGCAAACAGTACTTTTGTGCCCATAGCAGGAAGCCGACAGAAGCAGCTGTACCCCTCCGGGGGACGGACAGAAAGTGTCGCTTGCGGCTGGAGGCCTCTTGCGGCTGGAGGCCTCCGGGGGCCGGACGGAAGGTCTAGCTGGAGGCTGACTGCGGTGGCTGAACCGCTCCTGAACTGGAGGTCTGGCAGAAGGCTGGGCTGGGGGCCAGGAACCTGAGCAGAAGCTGGAGCTGAGGCTGCCAACCTCGGCGCCAGAACTGGACAGGCAGGAACTGGAACCAGAGCTGAGGCTGCCAACCTCGGCACCATAACCAGACAGACAGGAAATGGAACCGGAGCTCAGGCTGACGTCCTTGGCGCCGGAACAGGAACTGGAACTGGGTGAGCAGTTGCTGTCCTCAACGCCGGAATAGGACCTGGACGAGCAAGGACACGACAAACAGATAGGACAAAGAGACAGGACAAACAGCAGACCTTGGCGCTGGGACAGGAACTAGGCGAGCCAGAGCAGGATTGCCAGAGGCAGTGTCCATTCTTCCAGAAAGCTAGACCGAGGTCGTGGCGGCATCCGGGGTGAACCTCTCCGAACCACTGGTGGTATCGAACTGGGCGAACCCCTCCAAACCGCTGGTGGTGTTTGGCGGCACAGGAAGCAGACAAGGCGTGGCAGTGTTGACCCGCACAGGAAGCGGAACAGAGGTGCAGGCCGTGTCGACCTGAGCGGGCCCCTCCGAACAGCAGGTGGCGTCGACCTGGGCGAACCTCTCTGAACTGATGGTGGTGTTGGACCGCATTGGAAGCAGAACAGGGGTGGCGGTGTCAAGGCCGGGAGCTGGGGAAGGCGCGGCTAAGCAATGACAGGAGTGACACTGTCTCCCCTTACCTCTATAGTTGGCCAGCTTATCTAATAACTCTGGGGCACCAGGCAGGCTATGTAACCAGGATCGCGAGCAGAACACTTTCTTTACCTGCCTGGCCTTGGCCAAACGTGTCTCAGCGTCAGTAGCCTGCATACAGGAGTCCCAGAGGAATGTGAGCAGGTCTATGACTACAGTGAGTTGTTTGCGCAGTTGGTGAATTGGTGGACCGAAGGGGAGGACCACGCTGCCTTGCAGCCCTTGGTTGTGCTGCCAAAGGGTCGGCAGACACAGGAACAGACGTAGGCACGGGAACGGATAAAGGAAATGGGGCTGCAACAGCAGAGGAGACAATGAGAACAGGAGCCTGTGGTGGGTTCAGGGACTGAGGTTTGGGCAGTGGTTTGGCCCTACGCCTACATCTGATGCCCAGAGGCCGGGAAGGGATGGCGAGAACAACTAAATTTGTACTTCAACTCTAACTCAGGGCAGTACCCTGAAAACTGCATAAAGGCCTCTGTGGCATCCATGGCGAAAGGGAGAGGAAAAAACAAAAACTCTTGCACGTCTCTGGGTCCTTTTGTGGCCGGTTCGTAATGTTACAGTTAGTATTTTAGCAAAGACCCAAGTATGGAGACGGCAAGAGGCAGGCAAGAGGCAGGCAAGAGGCAGGCAGGCAGGCAGGCAGGCAGGCAGGCAGGCAGGCAGGCAGGCAGGCAGGCAGGCAGGCAGGCAGGCAGGCAGGCAGGCAGGCAGGCAGGCAGGCAGGCAGGCAGGCAGGCAGGCAGGCAGGCAGGCAGCATGCAGGCACACACTTACACATAATACAAACCAGCAGAGAACACTGGGGAGAGCAGGGTATAAAAGGACGGGGAACAGGTGAAACAAATCAGGACAAAATGAGGAAGGTAAAGACAGCAAACAGACTCACAGGAAGAGACACAGGAGGATCAATAAAATAGAAGCCAAGACAGGAAATAAAGGACTGTGACACTCTTATCATTGGCCATCACCCAACTCAGTACACAGACAACCTTGGTTAAGGAGGTGAAACTTTGAGTCTGCAGAGATGATAGAACAAGGAACAAACATCTCAGTAAAACTCCATCTATCAGAGCTTTATCTTTAGACTGAAGCCACAGCCTGTTTGCCAAACAAAATTTAAATGACTCTGAGAGCATGAGGACATAGATCATGCTTACAGTTCTGCAGCACTATGTCTGCCAAGAGTCACCTGGTTAATACCATTCCTACCGTGAAGCATGGCGGCAGCTGTGCGGATGGAAATCTGTGAAGAGACTTGAGCATTGTAATTCAGACACTTCATATCTGATGTAGTTTGAAATGATCTGTCAGGAAGTTCGAACATCTGGAAGTTTGTAAGTGAATTAGGGGTCTGAATACCTACTGTGTGTAAATCAATGATTCCAGATGATTACGTTTCAATTATTTTTATCAAAATTTAAAAGAAATATCTATGTTTTCAGTTTGTCTGGTTATGCTGAGTAGATAGATGAGGAAAATGATATATTTCCATTTTAAAATAAATTTAAAATAGAGCAAATGTGCAATAAGTGAAATTGATCTGAAATGTTCCATTGTGACTGTATGGGTGTGGTCTGCTGTATGATGTGTTGAATTAAATGCTTATGCAGTAAATGAATTGATATTAATTCTACACATGCTCTGAGAGTAGCTTAAGGATGAAACTTGCTTGTACAGATGAGGTTTTGTTTTAAATTAGTTGTCTTCAATTCTCAGAATGAAGTGGGCGGTTGTGTGTTGGCTGGTGCTGTCTTTGGTGTCTCATATCATCACCTGTGGAGAAACTAAATCAGATGGATATTGCAATTTAAATAGATCCTGTCCCACGTCTTCCATAAATGGCAATTCATGTCATGAACCCTTGAATAATAAATGTCAAATCGAAAATCAAACAAATCCAAGTGAGTAACATAGTTATATATAAGTATAATATATATGTATGTCTATGTATTTTGGGGGGGTAAATTACCATTTTTGTGCATTTTTATTACCTATAACTTATTATTTTCTCTACAGATATTTCAGACGCCAAATGCTGCATGGAATATGTTGATAACATGTGGGCAAGTAAAAACAACCAGGACGCTATCAAGTAAACATCTTAATTATATACCAAAGAATATTTTTTTAATATTATAATTATTGTTGTGTGTACACGACCTTACAAAATGCATCATATGTGCGTTTTCAGTACAAAACATGGTACAATGACTAATTTAACTTTAAGGTTATCGTACACAGACCCCTAACAAATTGTTGTCAAGGTGATGTGCTTTTCTTACTACAGTTACAATATGATTCAGACAAAAACATTCATGGTGGATGTTCTCATAGTAAAATGTCACCAGCCCTTTACAGCCCAGTGTCACATCAGGTCTTTTACACAGATGCTAGAGCAAACTCAGCCTCTCTCAGACACTACCTCATATGGCTCAAAGGAGGGTCAACAACTAGGCTGTTTCCTAAGACTCTATCTTGTATTTTAGACAGAATAAAATGGTGGCATGATGGTGCAGTGACCCCACCTTTATGGGGACTAAAGGCTAGAATTCTGTTTAAGTTGGAATATTGTCATTGTCATTCAGAACCTGATCATTTCTTGTCATTTTTCACAAGAACCATGCAGAATCTAGAAGACTTTCTAGAGGAAACAGAAATAAATGAGACTACATCCATAACTACAAATCATTTGGTAGCTTTCCTATTCAAACCCAAAGGCAGTTTCGGAGGTCTTAAAATTCATGCCAATGAGAAAGAGGTAAGAAAATGTTGCTATGTAGCTAAACTAACATAGTGAACAATGTAAACATTACACCACCGAATGTGGTCATTACACCATCAGATAACTGTTGCATTGAGCATTGTTATTGATGACATTAGCATTTATCTCAGTCATATATTTATGAATCGTGTAAGGCAGTGCTCTTTAGAAAAGGTTTACTTGGAAATTGCAAAAAAATCTCAAGTTTTATCTCATATAATAACCAATGCTTGTTGATCAGTCTTAGCAGCAGAACATTACCCCAGATTGGTAGGAAAAGGACTTGCAAGCTGTTTTAAGTAAGATGTTTGACACAGGTAGTTTATTTATAGAAGTTATGAGCACTGTGGGCAAGAAGGTAGAGCGGTTGTCCACCAATCTCACAGTTGTTGGTTCAATCCCCAGCTCCTCCAGTCACATGTCGAAGTGTCCTTGAGCAAGACACTGAACCCCAACTTAGTTGCTCCCGGTGAGTGTTGGCCAGCTGCATAGCAGCTCCCCCATCGGTGTATGAATGTGTGTGTGATTGTGAGTGTGTGTGTGATTGTGAGTGTGTGTGTGATTGTGAGTGTGAATGCGTAAATAAGAAGCAGTGTAAAGCGCTTTGAGTGCCAATAGGTAGAAAAGCGCTATATAAGTGTAGAACATTTACCATTTACAATGTTGAGTCACCAGGTTTGCAAATTCAAATTTGTCCCCTGATTTTGATAAACAACAGCATTGTGAATTGTATTACTGTGTTACATTTCTTTACATGCAGTGTTTTAATTTCTGTTTGTGTGTAAATACCTGTGTTACAGGTAACATGCAGTGTTTTAATTCCTGTGCCTCTGATATAGGCAAAAGCAAATAAAGTTGTCACCAGCAGCAAAGTGAGTGTTCATCTGCCAAAAGAGTTGAATGTTGGACTAAAAAACATAATTGTGTTCTGCATGCTTACCTGGGATAATGGGGTAAGAAACTATATATATATATATTTATATATATGTATATATATATATATATATATATATATATATATATATATACACACACAAACATATATATACATATAAATATACACACATATATGTGTGTGTGTGTGTGTGTGTGTGTGTGTGTGTGTGTATATATGTATGTATGTGTGTATACACACACACACACACACACGTGTTTGGTGTATATATATATATACACCAAACACCAAAAAAGTGAATCCACTGAATCCATGTTGTTCTATAGACCATGTGGAACCAAACAGATGTACTGTATGAGAGCAGACTGGTTGGTGTGAGTGTTGGTGGGAAGAATGTTTCAGGACTACAGGAGCGTGTCAACATCACCATGAATCTTACTACAGTCATAAATGTAACTACAGCTACATTGCAGTAATCATTTAATCTTGTCTGTTTCTATTGAACAATGCATAGATTTGTTTTTTTTTTTCTCCAAGGAGATGTAGTAAAAATCATAAAATGCATAATATTATCATTTTTAACATCACATTTTTGTGTCACAGAATACACAAGAACCTAGGTGTGTGTTCTTGAATTTTTCAACGAACGGTAAGTAACACATCATTACATTTGTCATATTGACAATAACACAAGTGTTAATAGTTTTAATTTTTCACTTACAACCAGCACAATAATGTGACATAACGGTTCTGCTTGAATTATCAGCATTTAGTAGCGATGGCTGTCTAACCTTGTGGAAACGTGATCAGAGTTACATCACCTGTTCCTGTAATCATCTCACATACTTCGGTGTCCTCATGGTAATAATATTTCATCATGCAAAGGAGAACGGTAAAGAAAGTACACAGTAGATTAACTTTGCATTTAAATTTAGTTTTAGTCTGTGACACATCACTTGTCAGACATTTTCCTCAAAGGTTATATATTATTAAGTTCTTTAACACAACAGCATATTTTGCTGTATAGCATTGCATTGTTGTCTCTGTCAGAGTTTTTGTAACACTAGATGGCACAAAAGTGTTGTGAAAAATATTCTGCACAGGCAGTGAGTATTACAAGTGGTAATACCACAGAGAATCAGTGTCACTTATGTAACAAATAAGTTACTATTGAAATGCATAGGCAGGGATGTTGATCTGTACCGTAAAGTACTTTAATTTGTAATTATAATCATCATTATTTATTGTTAATGCAATGATGGGTTTTGTTTATAAATGTGCAATATATTTTGTAACTCTAGGTAACAAGGGTAGCAGAGCAGACGAGTACAGTATCTGCCTTTGAAATTTTGTGCAGTAGAAAGTAGCATAAAATAAAATAGAGTAAACACCTTTAACAGTACCAAATTTGTACAAATTTGTACTTTATAATCAGTGTCAATTACCTTGTTACTCTCCCCAAGGGGGGCTTTCAGTAATTTGCCACTTAATACAAGTTACGATTTAAAATGCCTGATCTGATTTTAGTAAACAGAAGAAATGTGACCAGAGAAATGCAGCAAGAATGCAGCTTGCATGTTGATGTTTTTTCTCTACAGGTGACTCCTTCCAACCTCTCATCAGAAGACACGGTGATTCTGAAATACATCACTCTGATTGGCTGCAGTCTTTCTCTCTTTGGTCTCATCATCAGCCTTCTGCTTTTCATCACAAATAGGTAATTTATTCTTCCTGGGCGGATGAAGAGTCAGGAGGCAGAGCTGGAGGTAGCAGAGCTTAAGATGTTGAGGTTCTCTTTCGGAGTGACGAGGATGGACAGGATCAGGAATGAGGACATCAGAGGGACAGCTCATGTTAGATGTGTCGGAGATAAAGTCAGAGAGGCCAGATTGAGGTGGTTTGGACATGTTCAGAGTAGAGACTGTCAATATATCAGTAGAAGGATGCTGAGGTTGGAGCTGCCAGGCAGGAGGTCTAGAGGAAGATCAAAGAGGAGATTTATGGATGTAGTGAGAGAGGACATGAAGAGAAGAGGATTCAGAGGACAGGGTTAAATGGAGGCACAAGGGGCGACTGTGGCACAGGAAGGTAGAGCGGTTATCCACCAATCTCACAGTTGGTGGTTCAATCACTGGCTCCTCCGGTCACATGTCAAAATGTCCTTCAGCAAGACACTGAACCCCAACTTAGTTAGGAAAGCGCTATATAAGTAAAGACTATTTACATGATTCGCTAATATGACTCCTGAAAGGAAACAGCCAAAAGGAAAAAAAGGGTAGATGATCCTCCTCCTCTTTTATTGCATTGTATCCACTACCTTCAATCGATCCAGTTTTTTCAGTGGACATTTGTTTTTCCATTATCCGGTATATTCCTCCTCCATTCGTTCCTACTATATATAATCTAAACTAGACTGACTACACACAATTTAACACTTAGCACACACCAGTTCTCCTCTGCCTAACAGAAAACTCAGGACAGATGTCTCTACGAGGGTCCACATCAGTCTGGCCATTGCCTTGATCCTGCTCAACGTGCACTTCCTCATCAGTCAGCAGACGGCAGCACTGATCTCCACTGGCTTCTGCTTTTACATAGCTATTGCTCTTCACTACTCCCTGCTGGCCTCTTTCAGTTGGATGGCTTTGGAGGGCTTCCACCTCTACATACTCTTGGTCAGAGTCTTCAATATATACATCAGCAGATACCTGCTCAAACTCAGTTTGGTGGGATGGGGTGAGTAGAGTCAACAAGAACGGGGAATTTCTGTCCCCTCAAACGTGTGGATCACTCACTCGTTTAATCCCTGTGTTTCCTGCAGGTGTTCCTGCAGTCATTGTTTCCCTGGTGGTCATCATAGACAAAGATGCATATGGTCATGCCCCTCTGAACCCATCTAACCCCAACGACACCACAATGTATGAGAGAAGTGGGGACAAATTTGCATGTCCTTTTTAGACTAATAATTAACTTATTACTATTCAAAGTAAATGAAACCAGTATCTCCTCATATTCTACTGAATGAGCAGCAAACCTCATACCACCCTCTGTGTAAATGACTAAATCAAGAAATTAAACTAGTTATATGGATCATTTTACTGCAGCAGAATCTTTAGTCAACTGAATGGAAATTTCTACTACAGAATTTTGTCTAAATAGTGTTTTTTCTGTACATGTCATTAAATGTTATCCATACTCCTCTTTCTGTAGATGCTACATTACCAATAATACAGTGAAGGATGTGACCACAATAGGTGCGTTTGGCTTGGTCTTCATCTTTAACATGATCATGCTGGTGGTGACAATCAGGCAGGTTTTGAGTCTCCGACATGACAAAGAGGTAAAAGTCCATCAGCTGCCACACACAACAAACAGCTCTGTTGTTTCATGGTCTTTAACTTGACCTGCAAATGTGTCATTGTTCACCACATTTCTTAGTTTGGGCAGAGCAATTATGGCAGAGTCAAAGGCGACATCTTAGTCCTGCTGGGAATCAGCATTTTGCTTGGTATCACATGGGGCCTGGTCTTCTTCTCATTTGGCTCCCTGACCACTCCTGGCCTCTACCTTTTCTGCATCCTGAACTCACTGCAAGGTCAGTGCAACATGCTTCCACAAGTTCACCTCTGTTTTGTGCTGATATTACTGTAGAAATGACACAAGTCAGTCTTTGCCTCACAACACAAGTTTATGCCAAATCTAATTTAGTTACTGTAATGCTTTCTCCAAACCAGAGCATCTAAACCAACTTACAGTTGGACTCTGCTACTGTGAATGTAAAACAGATACAAAACTTCATACATATAAGCATTGATAGCTTTCTGTGTCAGAAAAAAATAAGCCATAATCTGTGGAGTGACAGATTATGAGTGACATGACTACTCAAATGTCATGAAAGACTGTACTTGAATTGTCAAGAAAGACTGTTAAATACTAAACAACATGCTTTTATGTGCAGTAGGTATTAGCCTGAATATTTTGTATACTGACAAACAGTGGAACGACACATCTACAGTAGATGTGTTTATTAGTGCATCATTTGCATGGTTATCTCCTCCTGGAATCTCTCTCACACTTCTCTCTTTCTTTTCTCTTGAACCACACAGGTTTCTTCATCTTCCTGTGGTTTGTCTTGGCTTTGAGAAAGACTAGAAAATCTCCTACTACGACGAGCAGTGAAACACGTAGCACCAGTTAAAGTTTTAAGGTTTTAAGGCTTCACACCTGTTTACTCAGGGTCTTTACTGAAGTACTAGAATGTTATGATGTTAATGTTTCCATGTATCAGAGAAGCAACAATGCTACATGCATTACAGCATTTGTTCTCATGCTGACTAGTTTAGTGAATTTAATCGTGAATCTAAAATATTCTTGCATCTTATAACATTGGTATTGTTTTGAAGCTTTTTGTTGACATAACTTGTGTGCTTTTAAAATAATGTAGTATCCATCTATGCAAATTGTACTGCCACTTATTTACCATCAAGATTAGCAGATTAGCATATCTTAAAAATCAGCTCCATTCGGCCTGAAACTGCTTTTAAGGACATAATATTTTACTAGACTTACACTGATGAAAAAATCTTTTGTTGAAGCAAATATATTTTATCGTCACTGACAAGCATGTGTATCAATCTGCTATACAATTTGAGGGGTCTATGGTCCCAAACACATTCCTAATACAATAAAACAAGTAAACAAAAAGAGAAAAAGAAGAACTACAGTAAATTAATTCGAATCCCATCTTGAGTATTTGTGGCAGTTCAGGTTTACTTGGTGGTTCTTTGGTACCTGTAAGTGAGATGGTTCTTGATCCACTTATGTCCGGTCAGGGCATAGCGTTTCCGCCGCACATTGGTTTTGATCTGGCCTCCAAACTTGTCCGGGACACCGCAACGAGGTGTCTTCATGGCGCTGAAGGAGTTAGAAAAAAATAAAATACGAGCAGTGAAGACATGTATGTTGATCTTGGTGCCGCATTCAACACCACTGATCACAACAATTTATAACAGAGACAGGAAATTTAAATTGGGATTAAAGGAAATGCACTAGGTTGGTTTAAATCTTATCTGTCTTATCTGACAGATTCCTATTTGTTCTTATTAAAAATGAATCCTCCATGGACACAAAGGTTAGCTATGGAGTTTGACAAGGCTCTGTGTTAGGACCAATACTTTTTACTTTATATATGTCTCCTTTAGGCAACATTATTAGAAAACACTCCATAAATTTTCACTGCTATGCTGATGATACCCAGCTATATTTATCTATGGAACCAGATGAAAATAATCAGTTAATCAAGCTTCAAGCCTACAAGACATAAAGTCCCACATTTTTTACTTCTAAACTCAGAAAAAACTGAAGTCATAGTATTTGGGCCCAAAAATCTCAGAAATATGGTGTCCAACCATGTAGTTACTCTAGATGGAATTAGTCTGGATGAGCCCAGGTGAAAGGGTCATGCATCGTAACATGGTTTCAATCTCTTGATTGAGCCTTTCAGTCTGTCTGTTGGTCTGGGGGTGAAACCCAGACACCAAATTTAAAGCCCTCTCCCGCCTGGATCTGGGAGAGGTGTAGGTAGCCAGCCGGTGCGTGATGGAGAACCTTGTTCTTCATACAGGTGGGACAGGCACTCATGTAACGACACGTCCACCCTTATGGCTGGCCACCAGAATCTCTGTGTTATGAGGGCTGTAGGTCGGGTGCAGAACCTGTTGATAAAGGGACACACAGGGACAAACAAACACCCCGGAGGGCAACCAACAGGAACAGGATTAACATGCTTAAAGTCTCTTACCCTCCTCTCCAGGTCCCAGGGTATCACCCCCAACACCACGGGTGGTAGGCTGGTCTCCTCCTGAGTGTCACAGTCTGCCTCGTCTTAAATTGGCGTGACAGGGCATCGGGTTTGATGTTCTGAGATTCGGGACCAACGAGCCTGCCGAGCATTGAGGTGTCTGGCTGTACTAATGTACTCCAGGTTCCTGTGTTCAGTCCAGAAGAGAAACATCCGCTCTCCCGCCTCAAGCCAGTGCCTGAATTCTTCAAACGCCAACTTGAGAACGAGGAACTCTCATTTCCCAAGGCCGTAGTTCTTCTCTGTCCCTGTCAAGCGTTGGGAGAAGAAGGCGCAGGGATGCACCATGTTTTCTGATCGTTGGGACGCCACCGCTCTCACCCCAGTGCCGGAGGCATCGACCTCGAAGATGAATTGCCTCTTGGTGTCTGGGAGTGTGAGGATAGGAGCAGTGGTGAACAATGTCTTGAGGCGCTTGAATGCTCTCTCTGCCTCCCCTCCCCAGGTTTGCAAAGCCTAACAGCCTCTGCAACTGTTTCCGGTCTGTAGGAACCAGCCTCTCTGCAATTGCCCTTACTTTACAATCATCCATAGAGAGTTTTCCCGGGGCAATGATCAGTCCCAGTAAGGTGGTCAGTGTGGTGTGGAACTTACACTTATAAATAATTCATTTTCTAGGAGGCGTAGCAAAACTCTTCTGACCTGTTGTCTGTGTTCTTCCAGGTTACGCGAGTAAAACAGAATATCGTCCAAGTACCCAAAACAAACCCGGAATCATGTCCTGGAAAACAGCAGGGGCAGTAGTGAGATCAAAAGGCATGACTAAATACTCACTAAGAAAGAATATGAATTCAACTTACAGCAGGCCGGCAAAGAAAATAAAAGAAATAGAACAAGCTCACTGCCAAAGGCAGGAGGAATAGCAAACAATGTAGAAAACAAAACGCTCCCTACAGAAGGTGGAGGAACTAACTAACTAACTAACAAAATAAACCTCAAGACTAACTAACGCACTAGGACGATTGTAAAGCTGGTGGTTTGGAAAACAAACGAGAATAGAGAAACAGGATACATGGGGAGACACACTACCAACAACAATAAGTCGTTATAAAACAAGAACAAATGGATGATGTGAAATAGCTGGTTGATCGGTGCCAGCTGAGATACGGAAATCAAAGAGGGACTGGAGACAAACTGAGGTGTAACTGTGTGATGGGAAGCCTCAGCTGGTGGGGACACATACAGACAGAAGATGAAAAAACAAAAGACACAAGAACAAATTAAATCTAATTAAAGAAACCAAAAACCTAACTTCTGACACAAACGTTATCCAGGTGCACAGTCTGTGACAGGTAGGATCCAGAGCCAGGGGCTAACATCAGTCAACCCTGACCTGAACTCAACTGCCTTCTATTAAAAACATTAAAAATCCCCTCATCTTGACATTTTTTAAACCTGTTTGAATGTTTTCTAGAGCAACAACTAACCATGACAAAAGTACTAACAACCTGTATCAGTCTGCAATTGATCTCTGCGCTCACATTTATATCATTTCTTATATTGTTCTTATTAATGTTACTCTCTTGCTCCCCTTTCTTCACTTAGCACTGTAACAAAAGTCAGAGGTCATTTAGAAATTAAATGAGGCCCAACAGGTTTGTCTGTAAACTTTTTAGATAATCTTAGATGTTCTGGAGAAGTACAGTCCAGAATTTAGCAGCTTGCACTAATCCAGTCATTTTGTGTTATGCTGTCATTGATGCTGATATTAGGACTGTAAATACACAAGAGTTTTGTTGATAGTTGAAAGTGAGAAAATAAAATCTTGAAAAATTTTCCACTGAATAAATTTGATGTCAAAATCATGTAAATGCATCAAGAACAGTTTTAAAAAAGTGAACTCGTGCCACATGGGCAACCTGGCAGGAAGGTCACCTGCATACACTTGCTAATTAAGCATAATGTACTAAACACACACACAAACACACAAACAAACTGTATCACCATGGCGGTTGCCGGTTTTCAGATTTGCATCCCCAGCCAACCGTGGCATTTCTGTGTGGATTTTGAATGTTGTCCCTGTGGTTGCGTGAGTGTCCTCCCACAGTCCAAATACATCCATGTTAGGTTAATTCCTGTGAATGTGAGTGTGAATAATTGTCTGTCTGTGTATGTCTCTCTGTATGGGCCCTGAGATAGACTGGAGACGTGTCTCTTGCCCTATGACAGCTGGAATAGGCTCCAGCCGCTCGTGAACCTAAACAGATAGTGTGGTTACAGATCATGGATTGATGCAAAATAGGACACTATGGAAGAGCATATTACCTGATTTGCAATACAAATACATTTTGTGGAAACTAGCTAACAAAGACATATTTCAATTTTTTTCCTAACAGCAGACATTTTCCATGTCATTTTTTTCACTTTCAGCAATGGGTTTAACTTTCTCTCTTGAAATAATATGGAAATTTAAAACATGTTAAAAACTGGATGATTGCTTGCCGGTGACTCTTGGCACCTTGTTGCATTCGATTTTTGATGTGTTTCTTCCCTCTGTTGGTGGAAGCAGAGACATGCAGCCATAAACCAAGCTGTGTGCAGTATGGACCAATTAACTGCTAGGGAAACTAGCTTCTATGTTAAACTATGGACTATAAGTGTTGAATGTGAATCTAGAATGTTTGTTCTACGTTACTCAGTATAGTCAAGTTCATGTGAATCTATATTTACAAAAGCAGGAGAGAGTGTATTTCTGGATGTGCTGTCTGTGAGTGCTTCCTCTTTTTATTCAGTGTTATTTACATGTTTTCTTCCTATATAGCTCAATGATTTCAACAGGTTTCCTCACTTTCTTTCATACCTCTGTCACACCAGTTGTTTTCTCTTCAGACAAGATCATCTGTAGTGGAGCTCAGCAACACACACACAGGTAGGCTGCATTTTTATTCTTGTTAGATCAGAACCACCTAATTTAACTAACTGTATTGATGCTGATATTAGGCTTGAGAATGGTTATATAACTAAGTGTATGGAAATGACTTGTAAACATTAGATAATGTTAATATATAATAGTACATGTGATGATTGTGTTGTATACTTCATTGTGTCTTTGTGTAAGGCTATATGTGACATACTTATTTCAACATTAATATCGGATTATGTCTGTGTCTTTGCCATACATCTCATCTCATCACATCTCA
Organism: Channa argus; assembly: GCF_033026475.1. NCBI lineage: Eukaryota > Metazoa > Chordata > Actinopteri > Anabantiformes > Channidae > Channa > Channa argus. The sequence goes on from NC_090198.1 coordinate 5,545,599, forward strand.
GGACATATCAAAAAGGCAGGAATGGTTGTTTTATTTGAAAGTATTTATTATAATTATTTATTTATTTATTGATACATGACACAGCAGTAATGTAAGTACTGTATTCTTGTGTAATTGTTCTCCATACTTGGTTGTGTTTTGTAATTAAGCCTGGGTATCTGTTTCTGTCCCTTCACCTGCTTCTTCCAGCTTTACACTTGTTACGGTCACAGCAGAAACTTTTACTTTTGCAATTTTTACATGTTGTAAATTCACTTCATAAATGATAAAAGCAAACATTTCCCATCAAACTACATGCTGCAACCTAAGTGAAATGTATTTGCTAATTTTAGTAAATTATTTAAAAATCCAAAACTGAAATCTCTAATTTTCATAATTGGTGAAAACCCAACACAGAAATGGTTTCTGCACTTGTAATGATTTTCTACATATTGGTACAAAAGCACTTTACGCTGCTTCTCATTCACACACCAATGGAGCTGTTATGGGCCAGCTGCATAGCACTGGGAGCAACTAAGTTGGGCTGCTCAAGGACACTTCAACATGTGACAGGAGGACCCAGGAATCGAACCAACAACCCTGGGATTGACGGACAACTGCTTTACCTTCTGTACCACAGTTACCTCTGATATGTAAAAGCAGCCACAAACTGCTGCATTAATAGCTCCACATTTTGTCTTACAGAATTAATTAGAACACGTATGAAAGTTTATCGTCTTTCTGCTTGACCCTTCAGGAGTCGCTTCAGTGCAACGTGTTCTTTTATGCTGGATGCCTTTCCTGTTTAAACCCCTCCATTTTTTTAAATCCAGCCCCAGGGCAGGTTCCAGCGCAGGCCCTTGGTGGCTGGGCTGGGCCATGCACCTGGTGGGGTGGGATTCAAGCCCCCAGCCCTCTGCATCCCAACCCGATGCTCTACAACTGAGCCATTATAACCTGTATCATCCACTGTAAAAAAATAAAATTTATAATAAAAATTACAAAAAAAAAAACATTAAACAGCAACTTGACCAAATTTAAACTTGCTTTCTTTGGCTTCAGTTTAGGGTTTAAATGTGCATTAATGTTTTAAACTTCCTTCTGACTTCCCTTTATTAAACTATTTCCCTGCTTCTAGCTCAAAAACATCCAAACCAGATGACCTCCATAGCTAACCTTTGTGTGCATGGAGGATTCATCATTTAAACCAACCTAGTGCAGTTCCTTTAATCCTAATGTCATGTTCCAGTCTCTGTAATAAAATGTTGTGATCAATGGTATCGAATGCAGCACTAAGATCTAACAGAAAAGTATAGATACTAGTCCATTATCTGATGCCATGAGAAGATCGTTGGTGACTTTTACCAGTGCTGTTTCTGTACTACTCTAAATCCTGACTGAAAGTCTTCATACAAATTATTCCTATAAAGGTGGTGACATAATGATGTCATCTGGGCAGGTTATGGAAAAACTTTGACTATGATCACAAACTTCATAGTATGAGCAACAACATGGCATAATAAGGGACGACTTTGGCCCAGGAAGCTAGAGCAGTTGTCCAATTTCGCAGATGTTGGTTCAATCCCTGGCTCCTCTAAACTAAAACCAAATGAAGCAAGTTCAAAAGTCAGTGAAGTTGTCCTTTAATATAAGTTCAAAATCAGTCCTTTAAGCCAGGAGAAACAGAAGAGCTACGGCAGTGAGGTTTCAAAAATGGCCATAGGACAGATGACTCATGTAGCTTCAAATAGTTCCAAGAAGCTGATTCAAATCCTTTATTTTCTATAGAGAAAAGCAGTATTTAGCACCAAATGACTGCAGTGTTTTTGTCTTTAACATAATTGCAAACAATCTCTATGTAATGTAGGTCACAGACTGATTGTTTTATATGTTGTATTGAGTAAATATATAGACAGATTTTAGTTCTATAAAATATAATCACATGGCCGCTAAAATATTCTTCATCAATTAATTAGTTTTCATATATTTTAGTTTGTAGTAGTTTAATTTTCCATTTTTTACTCAGTAGCACCACAGCTGTTTGAAATGATTGTCCCCCCACAAAAAAAAAGTTAATGCTGATGTAATTCCCTTTTTCTAAATGTACCCTGATGAAGGCCAAAGAATATTTTGTTGTAACGTACACATCAGGACAATTTACAATTATGTAAAACCTTTTTTAAAGGTTTGAATGTTCCCAGAAGCACAGTGAGCTCAATTGTTGTGACATGAACGAAGTCTTAACGGGACTTTTTGTTACAATTAGCAAGTCCAAAGCAGAAGACCTGCGGAGTTCTAGGTCTAAGAGCCCATAGGCAAACAGTACTTTCAGTGCCCAGAGCAGGAAGCTGACAGATACGGCTGAAATCCTTCGGGGGCCGGATGGAAGGTCTAGCTGGAGGCCACCTGCAGCGGCTGAACCCCTCCGGGGGATGAGCTGGAGCTCTGGCAGAAGGCTGGCGGCCAGGAACCTGAGCAGGAGCTGAGGCTGCCCACCTCGGCGCCAGAACCGGACAGGCAGGAACTGGAACCAGAGCTAAGGCTGCCGACCTCGGCGCCGGAACAGGAACTGGGTGAGCGGTTGCTGTCCTCGACGCCGGAACAGGACCTGGGCGAGCAAGGACAGGACAAACAGATAGGACAAAGAGACAGAACAAACAGCAGACCTTGGCGCTGGGACAGGAACTGGGCGAGCCAGAGCAGCATAGCCAGAGGCAGTGTCCACTCTACCAGAAAGCTGGACCAAGGTCGTGGCAGCATTGGGGGTGAACCTCTCCGAACGAGCAGAACACTTTCTTCACCTGCCTGGCCTTGGCCAAACGTGTCTCAGCGTCAGTAGCCTGCATACAGGAGTCCCAGAGGAAAGTGAGCAGGTCTATGACTACAGTGAGTTGTTTGCGCAGTTCAAAGGCTGATGCCTGATCATGAGGCAAAGGGGAATTGATCGACCGAAGGGGAGGACCACGCTGCCTTGCAGACCTCGGTTGTGCTGCCAAAGGGTCAGCAGACACAGGAACAGACGTAGGCACGGAAACGGATAAAGGACATGGGGCTGCAACAGCAGATGAGCCAATGAGAACAGTAGCCTGTGGTGGGTTCAGGGACTGAGGTTTGGGCAGTGGTTTGGCCCTACGCCTACATCTGATGCCCAGAGGCCAGGAAGGGGTGGCGAGGACCACTACCACTAAATTTGTCCTTCAACTCTAACTCAGGGCAGTACCCTGAAAACTGCATAAAAGCTTCTGTGGCATCCAGGGCGAAAGGGAGAGGAAAAAACTAAATCTCTTGCACGTCTCTGGGTCCTTTTGTGGCCGGTTCGTAATGTTACAGTTAGTATAAGTATTTTAGGACCCAAGTATGGAGACGGCAAGAGGAGGTGTAAAGAAAAAGGGTATTTATTTATAAAGAAACAGGAGGGTTTAACAAAACTAAAAATCACTCCACAGGAGGAGGGTAAAGAACTTACTGAACTAAAGGTAACAAAAACAACAAAGTAAATACTTACAGGGTAATCGACAGACTAAAACAGCTATTCAAACAACGGGGTGCACACACACAAGACTAACACAAGGTAGGGTTCACTAAGGGACCAGACTAGACCTTAACTAATTCTAATACACAGGAAGAAGATAACTTAACAGGGACTAATGAACTAAACAGAAATAGACAGACGGGAATAAAACATAAGCAAACTAAACTAGAGGCAGTGGGAAATTAACATGGGTAACTAATACACGGAACAGGGAAGGATAAACTAATGCAAAATGTAACAAATGAGAACCAAATCATATAACAACAAATAACCAAACCTCATAACAAGGAATACAAAACCAAATAAGGAAAGACCAAACCATAGACCAAAAACCTTGACAGTCCAGACAAGGATCAGGCAGGATACAAACTTGTGACAAATGCAAACAGAGTACAAACACACACACTTACACATAATACAAACCAGCAGAGAACACTGGGGAGAGCAGGGTATAAAAGGACGGGGAACAGGTGAAACAAATCAGGACAAAACGAGGAAGGTAAAGACAGC